>NW_027552425.1:0-95491 GCF_045843805.1 Urocitellus parryii | reverse complement strand
AACGAAATTTGTTGAGCCAAGTGAGATTCGTGTACTGATCACTACCTGCAAGTATTATTAAGATTGGGTGAAAAAATGTTTGCTGAGATTTCAGGAAACTCGCAGTTTTTTGGAAGCCTGGCAACCCCTTTCAATGAAAGGGATTCTCGTCAGTCTCTGCTTGGGGCTACTTCAATAGCACACAAACCATAGCGATAGAACTTGGAATTACATTATTGTGCCAAGTTTCAAAGAGCTAGCACAAACCGTGTTTGATTTAGAGTTCCAACTACATGTATCCATATAGGGGAAAACAGAGTGAAATCTAAACATGAAAACGGTTCCTGCAAAGGAACGGTTTAACCTAGAAGAACGAAATTTGGTGAGCCAAGTGGGATTGGTGTACTGATCATTAAATGGAAGTATCATCAAGATTGGGTGAAAAAATGTTTGCTGAGATTTCAGGAAACTCGTTATTTTCTGGAAGCTTGGCAACCCGTTACAATGAAAGGGATTCTCGTCAGTCTCTGCTTGGGGCGACTTCAATAGCACACAAACCAGAGCGATAGATCTTGGAACTACATTATTGTGCCAAGTTTCAAAGAGCTAGCACAAACCGTGTTTGATTTAGAGTTCCAACTACATGTATCCATATAGGGGAAAACAGAGTGAAATCTAAACATGAAAACGGTAACTGCAAAGGAACTGTTTAACCTAGAAGAACGAAATTTGGTGAGCCAAGTGGGATTGGTGTACTGATAATTAAATGGAAGTATCATCAAGATTGGGTGAAAAAATGTTTGTTGAGATTTCATCAAACTTGTAGTTTTTTGGAAGCTTGGCAACCCCTTTCAATGAAAGTGATTCTCGTCAGTCTCTGCTTGGGGCTACTTCAATAGCACACAAACCATAGTGATGGAACTTGGAACTACATTATTGTGCCACGTTTGAAAGAGCTAGCAAAAATCGTGTTTGACTTAGAGTTCCAAGTACATGCATCCATATAGGAGAAAACAGAGTGAAACCTAAACATGAAAACGGTTACTGCAAAGGAACGGTTTAACCTAGAAGAACGAAATTTGGTGAGCCAAGTGGGATTGGTTTACTGATCACTACCTGCAAGTATTATCAAGATTGGGTGAAAAAATATTTGCTGAGATTTCAGGAAACTCGCAGTTTTTTGGAAGCCTGGCAACCCCTTTCTGTGAAAGGGATTCTCGTCAGTTTCTGCTTGGGGCTACTTCGATAGCACACAAACCATAGCGATAGAACTTGGAACTACATTATTGTGCCAAGTTTCAAAGAGCTAGCACAAACCGTGTTTGATTTAGAGTTCCAACTACATGTATCCATATAGGAGAAAACAGAGTGAAACCTAAACATGAAAACGGTTCCTGCAAAGGAACGGTTTAACCTAGAAGGACGAAATTCGGTGAGCCAAGTGAGATTCGTGTACTGATCACTACCTGCAAGTATCATCAAGATTGGGTGAAAAAATGTTTGCTGAGATTTCAGGAAACTTGTAGTTTTGTGGAAGCTTGGCAACCCGTTTCAATGAAAGGGATTCTCGTCAGTCTCTTCTTGGGGCTACTTCAATAGCACACAAACCATAGCGATAAACTTGGAACTACATTATTGTGCCTAGTTTCAAAGAGCTAGCACAAACCGTGTTTGATTTAGAGTTCCAACTACATGTATCCATATAGGAGAAAACAGAGTGAAACCTAAACATGAAAACGGTTACTGCAAAGGAACGGTTTAACCTAGAGGAAGGAAAATTGGTGAGCCAAGTGAGATTCGTGTACTGATCACTACCTGCAAGTATCATCAAGATCGGGTGAAAAAATGTTTGCTGAGATTTCAGGAAACTCGCAGTTTTTTGCAACCTTGGCAACCCCTTTCAATGAAAGGGATTCTCGTCAGTCTCTGCTTGGGGCTACTTCAATAGCACACAAACCATAGCGATAGAACTGGGAACTACATTATTGTGCCAAGTTTCAAAGAGCTAGCACAAACCGTGTTTGATTTAGAGTTCCAACTACATGTATCCATATAGGGGAAAACAGAGTGAAATCTAAACATGAAAACGGTTACTGCAAAGGAACGGTTTAACCTAGAAGAACGAAATTTGGTGAGCCAAGTGGGATTGGTGTACTGATTATTAAATGGAAGTATCATCAAGATTGGGTGAAAAAATGTTTGCTGAGATTTCAGGAAACTCGTAGTTTTTTGGAAGCTTGGCAACCCCTTTCAATGAAAGGGATTCTCGTCAGTCTCTGCTTGGGGCTACTTCAATAGCACACAAACCATAGCGATAGAACTTGGAACTACATTATTGTGCCAAGTTTCAAAGAGCTAGTACAAACCGTGTTTGATTTAGAGTTCCAACTACATGTATCCATATAGGAGAAAACAGAGTGAAACCTAAACATGAAAACGGTTATTGCAAAGGAACGGTTTAACCTAGAAGAACGAAATTTGGTGAGCCTAGGGGGATTGGTTTACTTATCACTACCTGCAAGTATTATCAAGATTGGGTGAAAAAATGTTTGCTGAGATTCCAGGAAACTCGTAGTTTTTTGGAAGCTTGGCAACCCCTTTCAATGAAAGGGATTCTCGTCAGTCTCTGCTTGGGGCTACTTCAATAGCACACAAACCATAGCGATGGAACTTGGAACTACATTATTGTGCCAAGTTTCAAAGAGCTAGCACAAACCGTGTTTGATTTAGAGTTCCAACTACATGTATCCATATAGGAGAAAACAGAGTGAAACCTGAACATGAAAACGGTTACTGCAAAGGAACGGTTTAACCTAGAACAACGAAATTTGTTGAGCCAAGTGAGATTCGTGTACTGATCACTACCTGCAAGTATTATTAAGATTGGGTGAAAAAATGTTTGCTGAGATTTCAGGAAACTCGAAGTTTTTTGGAAGCCTGGCAACCCCTTTCAATGAAAGGGATTCTCGTCAGTCTCTGCTTGGGGCTACTTCAATAGCACACAAACCATAGCGATAGAACTTGGAATTACATTATTGTGCCAAGTTTCAAAGAGCTAGCACAAACCGTGTTTGATTTAGAGTTCCAACTACATGTATCCATATAGGGGAAAACAGAGTGAAATCTAAACATGAAAACGGTTACTGCAAAGGAACGGTTTAAATTAGAAGAACGAAATTTGGTGAGCCAAGTGGGATTGGTGTACTGATCATTAAATGGAAGTATCATCAAGATTGGGTGAAAAAATGTTTGCTGAGATTTCAGGAAACTCGTAGTTTTTTGGAAGCTTGGCAACCCTTTACAATGAAAGGGATTCTCGTCAGTCTCTGGTTGGGGCGACTTCAATAGCACACAAACCAGAGCGATAGAACTTGGAACTACATTATTGTGCCAAGTTTCAAAGAGCTAGCACAAACCGTGTTTGATTTAGAGTTCCAACTACATGTATCCATATAGGGGAAAACAGAGTGAAATCTAAACATGAAAACGGTTACTGCAAAGGAACTGTTTAACCTAGAAGAACGAAATTTGGTGAGCCAAGTGGGATTGGTGTACTGATAATTAAATGGAAGTATCATCAAGATTGGGTGAAAAAATGTTTGCTGAGATTTCATCAAACTTGTAGTTTTTTGGAAGCTTGGCAACCCCTTTCAATGAAAGTGATTCTCGTCAGTCTCTGCTTGGGGCTACTTCAATAGCACACAAACCATAGTGATGGAACTTGGAACTACATTATTGTGCCACGTTTCAAAGAGCTAGCAAAAATCGTGTTTGACTTAGAGTTCCAAGTACATGCATCCATATAGGAGAAAACAGAGTGAAACCTAAACATGAAAACGGTTACTGCAAAGGAACGGTTTAACCTAGAAGAACGAAATTTGGTGAGCCAAGTGGGATTGGTTTACTGATCACTACCTGCAAGTATTATCAAGATTGGGTGAAAAAATGTTTGCTGAGATTTCAGGAACCTCGCAGTTTTTTGGAAGCCTGGCAACCCCTTTCTGTGAAAGGGATTCTCGTCAGTTTCTGCTTGGGGCTACTTCGATAGCACACAAACCATAGCGATAGAACTTGGAACTACATTATTGTGCCAAGTTTCAAAGAGCTAGCACAAACCGTGTTTGATTTAGAGTTCCAACTACATGTATCCATATAGGAGAAAACAGAGTGAAACCTAAACATGAAAACGGTTCCTGCAAAGGAACGGTTTAACCTAGAAGAACGAAATTTGGTGAGCCAAGTGGGATTGGTGTACTGATCATTAAATGGAAGTATCATCAAGATTGGGTGAAAAAAATGTTTGCTGAGATTTCAGGAAACTCGTAGTTTTTTGGAAGCTTGGCAACCCGTTTCAATGGAAGGGATTCTCGTCAGTCTCTGCTTGGGGCTACTTCAATAGCACACAAACCATAGCGATAGAACTTGGAACTACATTATTGTGCCTAGTTTCAAAGAGCTAGCACAAACCGTGTTTGATTTAGAGTTCCAACTACATGTATCCATATAGGGGAAAACAGAGTGAAATCTAAACATGAAAACGGTTCCTGCAAAGGAACGGTTTAACCTAGAAGAACGAAATTTTGTGAGCCAAGTGGGATTGGTGTACTGATAATTAAATGGAAGTATCATCAAGATTGGGTGAAAAAATGTTTGCTGAGATTTCATCAAACTTGTAGTTTTTTGGAAGCTTGGCAACCCCTTTCAATGAAAGTGATTCTCGTCAGTCTCTGCTTGGGGCTACTTCAATAGCACACAAACCATAGTGATGGAACTTGGAACTACATTATTGTGCCACGTTTCAAAGAGCTAGCAAAAATCGTGTTTGACTTAGAGTTCCAAGTACATGCATCCATATAGGAGAAAACAGAGTGAAACCTAAACATGAAAACGGTTACTGCAAAGGAACGGTTTAACCTAGAAGAACGAAATTTGGTGAGCCAAGTGGGATTGGTTTACTGATCACTACCTGCAAGTATTATCAAGATTGGGTGAAAAAATGTTTGCTGAGATTTCAGGAAACTCGCAGTTTTTTGGAAGCCTGGCAACCCCTTTCTGTGAAAGGGATTCTCGTCAGTTTCTGCTTGGGGCTACTTCGATAGCACACAAACCATAGCGATAGAACTTGGAACTACATTATTGTGACCAAGTTTCAAAGAGCTAGCACAAACCGTGTTTGATTTAGAGTTCCAACTACATGTATCCATATAGGAGAAAACAGAGTGAAACCTAAATATGAAAACGGTTCTTGCAAAGGAACGGTTTAACCTAGAAGAACGAAATTTGGTGAGCCAAGTGGGATTGGTGTACTGATCATTAAATGGAAGTATCATCAAGATTGGGTGAAAAAAATGTTTGCTGAGATTTCAGGAAACTCGTAGTTTTTTGGAAGCTTGGCAACCCGTTTCAATGGAAGGGATTCTCGTCAGTCTCTGCTTGGGGCTACTTCAATAGCACACAAACCATAGCGATAGAACTTGGAACTACATTATTGTGCCTAGTTTCAAAGAGCTAGCACAAACCGTGTTTGATTTAGAGTTCCAACTACATGTATCCATATAGGGGAAAACAGAGTGAAATCTAAACATGAAAACGGTTCCTGCAAAGGAACGGTTTAACCTAGAAGAACGAAATTTTGTGAGCCAAGTGGGATTGGTGTACTGATCATTAAATGGAAGTATCATCAAGATTGGGTGAAAAAAATGTTTGCTGAGATTTCAGGAAACTCGTAGTTTTTTGGAAGCTTGGCAACCCCTTTCAATGAAAGTGATTCTCGTCAGTCTCTGCTTGGGCTACTTCAATAGCACACAAACCATAGCGATAGAACTGGGAACTACATTATTGTGCCAAGTTTCAAAGAGCTAGCACAAACCGTGTTTGATTTAGAGTTCCAACTACATGTATCCATATACGAGAAAACAGAGTGAAACCTAAACATGAAAACGGTTATTGCAAAGGAACGGTTTAACCTAGAAGAACGAAATTTGGTGAGCCTAGTGGGATTGGTTTACTGATCACTACCTGCAAGTATTATCCAGATTGGGTGAAAAAATGTTTGCTGAGATTTCAGGAAACTCGCAGTTTTTTGGAAGCCTGGCAACCCCTTTCAATGAAAGGGATTCTCGTCAGTCTCTGCTTGGGGCTACTTCAATAGCACACAAACCATAGCGATAGAACTTGGAACTACATTATTGTCCCAGGTTTCAAAGAGCTAGCACAAACCGTGTTTGATTTAGAGTTCCAACTACATGTATCCATATAGGAGAAAACCGAGTGAAACCTAAACATGAAAACGGTTACTGCAAAGGAACGGTTTAACCTAGAAGAACGAAATTTGGTGAGCCAAGTGGGATTGGTGTACTGATAATTAAATGGAAGTATCATCAAGATTGGGTGAAAAAATGTTTGCTGAGATTTCAGGAAACTCGTAGTTTTTTGGAAGCTTGGCAACCCCTTTCAATGAAAGGGATTCTCGTCAGTCTCTGCTTGGGGCTACTTCAATAGCACACAAACCATAGCGATAGAACTGGGAACTACATTATTGTGCCAAGTTTCAAAGAGCTAGCACAAACCGTGTTTGATTTAGAGTTCCAACTACATGTATCCATATAGGAGAAAACAGAGTGAAACCTAAACATGAACACGGTTACTGCAAAGTAACGGCTTAACCTAGAAGAACAAAATTTGTGGAGCCAAGTGAGATTCGTGTACTGGTCACTACCTGCAAGTATTATCAAGATTGGGTGAAATTATGTTTCCTGAGATTTCAGGAAACTCGCAGTTTTTTGGAAGCCTGGCAACCCCTTTCAATGAAAGGGATTCTCGTCAGTCTCTGCTTGGGGCTACTTCAATAGCACACAAACCATAGCGATAGAACTTGGAATTACATTATTGTGCCAAGTTTCAAAGAGCTAGCACAAACCATGTTTGATTTAGAGTTCCAACTAAATGTATCCATATACGGGAAAACAGAGTGAAATCTAAACATGAAAACGGTTCCTGCAAAGGAACGGTTTAACCTAGAAGAACGAAATTTGGTGAGCCTAGTGGGATTGGTTTACTGATCACTACCTGCAAGTATTATCCAGATTGGGTGAAAAAATGTTTGCTGAGATTTCAGGAAACTCGCAGTTTTTTGGAAGCTTGCCAACCCCTTTCAATGAAAGGGATTCTCGTCAGTCTCTGCTAGGGGCTACTTCAATAGCACACAAACCATAGCGATAGAACTTGGAACTACATTATTGTGCCAAGTTTCAAAGAGATAGCACAAACCGTGTTTGATTTAGAGTTCCAACTACATGTATCCATATAGGAGAAAACAGAGTGAAACCTAAACATGAAAACGGTTATTGCAAAGGAACGGTTTAACCTAGAAGAACGAAATTTGGTGAGCCTAGGGGGATTGGTTTACTTATCACTACCTGCAAGTATTATCAAGATTGGGTGAAAAAATGTTTGCTGAGATTCCAGGAAACTCGTAGTTTTTTGGAAGCTTGGCAACCCCTTTCAATGAAAGGGATTCTCGTCAGTCTCTGCTTGGGGCTACTTCAATAGCACACAAACCATAGCGATGGAACTTGGAACTACATTATTGTGCCAAGTTTCAAAGAGCTAGCACAAACCGTGTTTGATTTAGAGTTGCAACTACATGTATCCATATAGGAGAAAACAGAGTGAAACCTGAACATGAAAACGGTTACTGCAAAGGAACGGTTTAACCTAGAACAACGAAATTTGTTGAGCCAAGTGAGATTCGTGTACTGATCTCTACCTGCAAGTGTTATTAAGATTGGGTGAAAAAATGTTTGCTGAGATTTCAGGAAACTCGCAGTTTTTTGGAAGCCTGGCAACCCCTTTCAATGAAAGGGATTCTCGTCAGTCTCTGCTTGGGGCTACTTCAATAGCACACAAACCATAGCGATAGAACTTGGAATTACATTATTGTGCCAAGTTTCAAAGAGCTAGCACAAACCGTGTTTGATTTAGAGTTCCAACTACATGTATCCATATAGGGGAAAACAGAGTGAAATCTAAACATGAAAACGGTTCCTGCAAAGGAACGGTTTAACCTAGAAGAACGAAATTTGGTGAGCCAAGTGGGATTGGTGTACTGATCATTAAATGGAAGTATCATCAAGATTGGGTGAAAAAATGTTTGCTGAGATTTCAGGAAACTCGTTATTTTCTGGAAGCTTGGCAACCCGTTACAATGAAAGGGATTCTCGTCAGTCTCTGCTTGGGGCGACTTCAATAGCACACAAACCAGAGCGATAGATCTTGGAACTACATTATTGTGCCAAGTTTCAAAGAGCTAGCACAAACCGTGTTTGATTTAGAGTTCCAACTACATGTATCCATATAGGGGAAAACAGAGTGAAACCTAAACATGAAAACGGTTCCTGCAAAGGAACGGTTTAACCTAGAAGAACGAAATTTGGTGAGCCAAGTGGGATTGGTGTACTGATCATTAAATGGAAGTATCATCAAGATTGGGTGAAAAAAATGTTTGCTGAGATTTCAGGAAACTCGTAGTTTTTTGGAAGCTTGGCAACCCGTTTCAATGGAAGGATTCTCGTCAGTCTCTGCTTGGGGCTACTTCAATAGCACACAAACCATAGTGATAGAACTTGGAACTACATTATTGTGCCAAGTTTCAAAGAGCTAGCACAAACCGTGTTTGATTTAGAGTTCCAACTACATGTATCCATATAGGAGAAAACAGAGTGAAACCTAAACATGAAAACGGTTATTGCAAAGGAACGGTTTAACCTAGAAGAACGAAATTTGGTGAGCCAAGTGGGATTGGTGTACTGATAATTAAATGGAAGTATCATCAAGATTGGGTGAAAAAATGTTTGCTGAGATTTCAGGAAACTCGTAGTTTTTTGGAAGCTTGGCAACCACTTTCAATGAAAGGGATTCTCGTCAGTCTCTGCTTGGGGCTACTTCAATAGCACACAAACCATAGCGATAGAACTGGGAACTACATTATTGTGCCAAGTTTCAAAGAGCTAGCACAAACCGTGTTTTATTTAGATTTCCAACTACATGTATCCATATAGGAGAAAACAGAGTGAAACCTAAACAATAAAACGGTTACTGCAAAGTAACGGCTTAACCTAGAAGAACAAAATTTGTTGAGCCAAGTGAGATTCGTGTACTGGTCACTACCTGCAAGTATTATCAAGATTGGGTGAAATTATGTTTGCTGAGATTTCAGGAAACTCGCAGTTTTTTGGAAGCCTGGCAACCCCTTTCAATGAAAGGGATTCTCGTCAGTCTCTGCTTGGGGCTACTTCAATAGCACACAAACCATAGCGATAGAACTTGGAATTACATTATTGTGCCAAGTTTCAAAGAGCTAGCACAAACCGTGTTTGATTTAGAGTTCCAACTACATGTATCCATATAGGGGAAAACAGAGTGAAATCTAAACATGAAAACGGTTACTGCAAAGGAACGGTTTAACCTAGAAGAACGAAATTTCGTGAGCCAAGTGAGATTCGTGTACTGATCACTACCTGCAAGTATTATCAAGATTGGGTGAAAAAATGTTTGCTGAGATTTCAGGAAACTCGTAGTTTTTTGGAAGCTTGGCAACCCCTTTCAATGAAAGTGATTGTCGTCAGTCTCTGCTTGGGGCTACTTCAATAGCACACAAACCATAGCGATAGAACTTGGAACTACATTATTGTGCCAAGTTTCAAAGAGCTAGCACAAACCGTGTTTGATTTAGAGTTCCAACTACATGTATCCATATAGGAGAAAACAGAGTGAAACCTAAACATGAAAACGGTTATTGCAAAGGAACGGTTTAACCTAGAAGAACGAAATTGGTGAGCCTAGTGGGATGGGTTTACGGATCACTACCTGCAAGTATCATCAAGATTGGGTGAAAAAATGTTTGCTGAGATTTCAGGAAACTCGTAGTTTTTTGGAAGCTTGGCAACCCCTTTCAATGAAAGGGATTCTCGTCAGTCTCTGCTTGGGGCTACTTCAATAGCACACAAACCATAGCGATAGAACTTGGAACTACATTATTCTGAAAAGTTTCAAAGAGCTTGCACAAACCGTGTTTGATTTAGAGTTCCAACTACATGTATCCATATCGGAGAAAACAGAGTGAAACCTAAACTTGAAAACGGTTACTGCAAAGGAACGGTTTAACCTAGAAGAACGAAATTTAGTGAGCCAAGTGAGATTCGTGTACTGATCACTACCTGCAAGTATCATCAAGATTGGGTGAAAAAATGTTTGCTGAGATTTCAGTAAACTCTTAGTTTTTTGGAAGCCCTGCAACCCCTTTCAATGAAAGTGATTCTCATCAGTCTCTGCTTGGGGCTACTTCAATAGCACACAAACCATAGCGATAGAACTTGGAACTACATTATTGTGCCAAGTTTCAAAGAGCTAGCACAAACCGTGTTTGATTTAGAGTTCCAACTACATGTATCCATATAGGAGAAAACAGAGTGAAACCTAAACTTGAAAACGGTTACTGCAAAGGAACGGTTTAACCTAGAAGAACGAAATTTAGTGAGCCAAGTGAGATTCGTGTAATGATCAATATCTGCAAGTATCATCAAGATTGGGTGAAAAAATGTTTGCTGAGATTTCAGGAAACTCGCAGTTTTTTGGAAGCCTCCAACCCATTTCAATGAAAGTGATTCTCGTCAGTCTCTGCTTGGGGCTACTTCAATAGCACACAAACCATAGCGATAGAACTTGGAACTACATTATTGTGCCACGTATCAAAGAGCTAGCACAAACCATGTTTGATTTAGAGTTCCAACTACATGTATCCATATAGGAGAAAACAGAGTGAAACCTAAACATGAAAACGGTTAGTGCAAAGGAACGGTTTAACCTAGAAGAACGAAATTTAGTGAGCCAAGTGAGATTCGTGTACTGATGACTCCCTGCAAGTATCATCAAGATTGGGTGAAAAAATGTTTGCTGAGATTTCAGGAAACTCTTAGTTTTTTTGGAAGCTTGGCAACCCCTTTCAATGAAAGTGATTCTCCTCAGTCTCTGCTTGGGGCTACTTCAATAGCACACAAACCATAGCGATAGAACTTGGAACTACATTATTGTGCCAAGTTTCAAAGAGCTAGCACAAACCGTGTTTGATTTAGAGTTCCAACTACATGTATCCATATAGGAGAAAACAGAGCGAAATCTCAAACTGAAAACGGTTACTGCAAAGGAACGGTTTAAACTAGAAGAACGAAATTTAGTGAGCCAAGTGGGATTCGTGTACTGATCACTACCTGTAAGTATCATCAAGATTGGGTGAAAGAATGTTTGCTTAGATTTCAGGAAACTCGCAGTTGTTTGGAAGCCTGGCAACCCCTCTCTATGAAAGGGATTCTCGTCAGTCTCTGCTTGGGGCTACTTCAATAGCACACAAACCATAGCGATAGAACTTGGAACTACATTATTGTGCCAAGTTTCAAAGAGCTAGCACAAACCGTGTTTGATTTAGAGTTCCAACTACTTGTATCCATATAGGAGAAAACAGAGTGAAACCGAAACATGAAAACGGTTACTGCAAAGGAACGGTTTAACCTAGAAGAACGAAATTTGGTGAGCCAAGTGGGATTGGTGTACTGATAATTAAATGGAAGTATCATCAAGATTGGGTGAAAAAATGTTTGCTGAGATTTCATCAAACTTGTAGTTTTTTGGAAGCTTGGCAACCCGTTACAATGAAAGGGATTCTCGTCAGTCTCTGGTTGGGGCGACTTCAATAGCACACAAACCAGAGCGATAGAACTTGGAACTACATTATTGTGCCAAGTTTCAAAGAGCTAGCACAAACCGTGTTTGATTTAGAGTTCCAACTACATGTATCCATATAGGGGAAAACAGAGTGAAATCTAAACATGAAAACGGTTACTGCAAAGGAACTGTTTAACCTAGAAGAACGAAATTTGGTGAGCCAAGTGGGATTGGTGTACTGATCATTAAATGGAAGTATCATCAAGATTGGGTGAAAAAAATGTTTGCTGAGATTTCAGGAAACTCGTAGTTTTTTGGAAGCTTGGCAACCCGTTTCAATGGAAGGGATTCTCGTCAGTCTCTGCTTGGGGCTACTTCAATAGCACACAAACCATAGCGATAGAACTTGGAACTACATTATTGTGCCAAGTTTCAAAGAGCTAGCACAAACCGTGTTTGATTTAGAGTTCCAACTACATGTATCCATATACGAGAAAACAGAGTGAAACCTAAACATGAAAACGGTTATTGCAAAGGAACGGTTTAACCTAGAAGAACGAAATTTGGTGAGCCAAGTGGGATTGGTGTACTGATAATTAAATGGAAGTATCATCAAGATTGGGTGAAAAAATGTTTGCTGAGATTTCAGGAAACTCGTAGTTTTTTGGAAGCTTGGAAACCCCTTTCAATGAAAGTGATTCTCGTCAGTCTCTGCTTGGGGCTACTTCAATAGCACACAAACCATAGCGATAGAACTGGGAACTACATTATTGTGCCAAGTTTCAAAGAGCTAGCACAAACCGTGTTTTACTTAGATTTCCAACTACATGTATCCATATAGGAGAAAACAGAGTGAAACCTAAACATGAAAACGGTTACTGCAAAGTAACGGCTTAACCTAGAAGAACAAAATTTGTTGAGCCAAGTGAGATTCGTGTACTGGTCACTACCTGCAAGTATTATCAAGATTGGGTGAAAAAATGTTTGCTGAGATTTCAGGAAACTCGTAGTTTTTTGGAAGCTTGGCAACCCCTTTCAATGAAAGTGATTGTCGTCAGTCTCTGCTTGGGGCTACTTCAATAGCACACAAACCATAGCGATAGAACTTGGAACTACATTATTGTGCCAAGTTTCAAAGAGCTAGCACAAACTGTGTTTGATTTAGAGTTCCAACTACATGTATCCATATAGGAGAAAACAGAGTGAAACCTAAACATGAAAACGGTTATTGCAAAGGAACGGTTTAACCTAGAAGAACGAAATTGGTGAGCCTAGTGGGATGGGTTTACTGATCACTACCTGCAAGTATCATCAAGATTGGGTGAAAAAATGTTTGCTGAGATTTCAGGAAACTCGTAGTTTTTTGGAAGCTTGGCAACCCTTTCAATGAAAGGGATTCTCGTCAGTCTCTGCTTGGGGCTACTTCAATAGCACACAAACCATAGCGATAGAACTTGGAACTACATTATTCTGAAAAGTTTCAAAGAGCTTGCACAAACCGTGTTTGATTTAGAGTTCCAACTATATGTATCCATATCGGAGAAAACAGAGTGAAACCTAAACTTGAAAACGGTTACTGCAAAGGAACGGTTTAACCTAGAAGAACGAAATTTAGTGAGCCAAGTGAGATTCGTGTACTGATCACTACCTGCAAGTATCATCAAGATTGGGTGAAAAAATGTTTGCTGAGATTTCAGTAAACTCTTAGTTTTTTGGAAGCCCTGCAACCCCTTTCAATGAAAGTGATTCTCATCAGTCTCTGCTTGGGGCTACTTCAATAGCACACAAACCATAGCGATAGAACTTGGAACTACATTATTGTGCCAAGTTTCAAAGAGCTAGCACAAACCGTGTTTGATTTAGAGTTCCAACTACATGTATCCATATAGGAGAAAACAGAGTGAAACCTAAACTTGAAAACGGTTACTGCAAAGGAACGGTTTAACCTAGAAGAACGAAATTTAGTGAGCCAAGTGAGATTCGTGTAATGATCAATACCTGCAAGTATCATCAAGATTGGGTGAAAAAATGTTTGCTGAGATTTCAGGAAACTCGCAGTTTTTTGGAAGCCTCCAACCCATTTCAATGAAAGTGATTCTCGTCAGTCTCTGCTTGGGGCTACTTCAATAGCACACAAACCATAGCGATAGAACTTGGAACTACATTATTGTGCCAAGTATCAAAGAGCTAGCACAAACCATGTTTGATTTAGAGTTCCAACTACATGTATCCATATAGGAGAAAACAGAGTGAAACTTAAACATGAAAACGGTTAGTGCAAAGGAACGGTTTAACCTAGAAGAACGAAATTTTAGTGAGCCAAGTGAGATTCGTGTACTGATCACTCCCTGCAAGTATCATCAAGATTGGGTGAAAAAATGTTTGCTGAGATTTCAGGAAACTCTTAGTTTTTTGGAAGCCCTGCAACCCCTTTCAATGAAAGTGATTCTCATCAGTCTCTGCTTGGGGCTACTTCAATAGCACACAAACCATAGCGATAGAACTTGGAACTACATTATTGTGCCAAGTTTAAAAGAGCTAGCACAAACCGTGTTTGATTTAGAGTTCCAACTACATGTATCCATATAGGAGAAAACAGAGTGAAACCTAAACTTGAAAACGGTTACTGCAAAGGAACGGTTTAACCTAGAAGAACGAAATTTAGTGAGCCAAGTGAGATTCGTGTACTGATCACTCCCTGCAAGTATCATCAAGATTGGGTGAAAAAATGTTTGCTGAGATTTCAGGAAACTCGTAGTTTTTTGGAAGCTTGGCAACCCCTTTCAATGAAAGTGATTCTCCTCAGTCTCTGCTTGGGGCTACTTCAATAGCACACAAACCATAGCGATAGAACTTGGAACTACATTATTGTGCCAAGTTTCAAAGAGCTAGCACAAACCGTGTTTGATTTAGAGTTCCAACTACATGTATCCATATAGGAGAAAACAGAGCGAAATCTCAAACTGAAAACGGTTACTGCAAAGGAACGGTTTAAACTAGAAGAACGAAATTTAGTGAGCCAAGTGGGATTCGTGTACTGATCACTACCTGTAAGTATCATCAAGATTGGGTGAAAAAATGTTTGCTTAGATTTCAGGAAACTCGCAGTTGTTTGGAAGCCTGGCAACCCCTCTCTATGAAAGGGATTCTCGTCAGTCTCTGCTTGGGGCTACTTCAATAGCACACAAACCATAGCGATAGAACTTGGAACTACATTATTGTGCCAAGTTTCAAAGAGCTAGCACAAACCGTGTTTGATTTAGAGTTCCAACTACTTGTATCCATATAGGAGAAAACAGAGTGAAACCGAAACATGAAAACGGTTACTGCAAAGGAACGGTTTAACCTAGAAGAACGAAATTTGGTGAGCCAAGTGGGATTGGTGTACTGATAATTAAATGGAAGTATCATCAAGATTGGGTGAAAAAATGTTTGCTGAGATTTCATCAAACTTGTAGTTTTTTGGAAGCTTGGCAACCCGTTACAATGAAAGGAATTCTCGTCAGTCTCTGGTTGGGGCGACTTCAATAGCACACAAACCAGAGCGATAGAACTTGGAACTACATTATTGTGCCAAGTTTCAAAGAGCTAGCACAAACCGTGTTTGATTTAGAGTTCCAACTACATGTATCCATATAGGGGAAAACAGAGTGAAATCTAAACATGAAAACGGTTACTGCAAAGGAACTGTTTAACCTAGAAGAACGAAATTTGGTGAGCCAAGTGGGATTGGTGTACTGATCATTAAATGGAAGTATCATCAAGATTGGGTGAAAAAAATGTTTGCTGAGATTTCAGGAAACTCGTAGTTTTTTGGAAGCTTGGCAACCCGTTTCAATGGAAGGGATTCTCGTCAGTCTCTGCTTGGGGCTACTTCAATAGCACACAAACCATAGCGATAGAACTTGGAACTACATTATTGTGCCAAGTTTCAAAGAGCTAGCACAAACCGTGTTTGATTTAGAGTTCCAACTACATGTATCCATATACGAGAAAACAGAGTGAAACCTAAACATGAAAACGGTTATTGCAAAGGAACGGTTTAACCTAGAAGAACGAAATTTGGTGAGCCAAGTGGGATTGGTGTACTGATAATTAAATGGAAGTATCATCAAGATTGGGTGAAAAAATGTTTGCTGAGATTTCAGGAAACTCGTAGTTT
Source organism: Urocitellus parryii (assembly GCF_045843805.1). Lineage (NCBI taxonomy): Eukaryota > Metazoa > Chordata > Mammalia > Rodentia > Sciuridae > Urocitellus > Urocitellus parryii. The sequence continues at coordinate 79,632 of NW_027552425.1, read as the reverse complement.
TTTGGAAGCTTGGAAACCCCTTTCAATGAAAGTGATTCTCGTCAGTCTCTGCTTGGGGCTACTTCAATAGCACACAAACCATAGCGATAGAACTGGGAACTACATTATTGTGCCAAGTTTCAAAGAGCTAGCACAAACCGTGTTTTACTTAGATTTCCAACTACATGTATCCATATAGGAGAAAACAGAGTGAAACCTAAACATGAAAACGGTTACTGCAAAGTAACGGCTTAACCTAGAAGAACAAAATTTGTTGAGCCAAGTGAGATTCGTGTACTGGTCACTACCTGCAAGTATTATCAAGATTGGGTGAAAAAATGTTTGCTGAGATTTCAGGAAACTCGTAGTTTTTTGGAAGCTTGGCAACCCCTTTCAATGAAAGTGATTGTCGTCAGTCTCTGCTTGGGGCTACTTCAATAGCACACAAACCATAGCGATAGAACTTGGAACTACATTATTGTGCCAAGTTTCAAAGAGCTAGCACAAACTGTGTTTGATTTAGAGTTCCAACTACATGTATCCATATAGGAGAAAACAGAGTGAAACCTAAACATGAAAACGGTTATTGCAAAGGAACGGTTTAACCTAGAAGAACGAAATTGGTGAGCCTAGTGGGATGGGTTTACTGATCACTACCTGCAAGTATCATCAAGATTGGGTGAAAAAATGTTTGCTGAGATTTCAGGAAACTCGTAGTTTTTTGGAAGCTTGGCAACCCCTTTCAATGAAAGGGATTCTCGTCAGTCTCTGCTTGGGGCTACTTCAATAGCACACAAACCATAGCGATAGAACTTGGAACTACATTATTCTGAAAAGTTTCAAAGAGCTTGCACAAACCGTGTTTGATTTAGAGTTCCAACTACATGTATCCATATCGGAGAAAACAGAGTGAAACCTAAACTTGAAAACGGTTACTGCAAAGGAACGGTTTAACCTAGAAGAACGAAATTTAGTGAGCCAAGTGAGATTCGTGTACTGATCACTACCTGCAAGTATCATCAAGATTGGGTGAAAAAATGTTTGCTGAGATTTCAGTAAACTCTTAGTTTTTTGGAAGCCCTGCAACCCCTTTCAATGAAAGTGATTCTCATCAGTCTCTGCTTGGGGCTACTTCAATAGCACACAAACCATAGCGATAGAACTTGGAACTACATTATTGTGCCAAGTTTCAAAGAGCTAGCACAAACCGTGTTTGATTTAGAGTTCCAACTACATGTATCCATATAGGAGAAAACAGAGTGAAACCTAAACTTGAAAACGGTTACTGCAAAGGAACGGTTTAACCTAGAAGAACGAAATTTAGTGAGCCAAGTGAGATTCGTGTAATGATCAATACCTGCAAGTATCATCAAGATTGGGTGAAAAAATGTTTGCTGAGATTTCAGGAAACTCGCAGTTTTTTGGAAGCCTCCAACCCATTTCAATGAAAGTGATTCTCGTCAGTCTCTGCTTGGGGCTACTTCAATAGCACACAAACCATAGCGATAGAACTTGGAACTACATTATTGTGCCAAGTATCAAAGAGCTAGCACAAACCATGTTTGATTTAGAGTTCCAACTACATGTATCCATATAGGAGAAAACAGAGTGAAACTTAAACATGAAAACGGTTAGTGCAAAGGAACGGTTTAACCTAGAAGAACGAAATTTAGTGAGCCAAGTGAGATTCGTGTACTGATCACTCCCTGCAAGTATCATCAAGATTGGGTGAAAAAATGTTTGCTGAGATTTCAGGAAACTCTTAGTTTTTTGGAAGCCCTGCAACCCCTTTCAATGAAAGTGATTCTCATCAGTCTCTGCTTGGGGCTACTTCAATAGCACACAAACCATAGCGATAGAACTTGGAACTACATTATTGTGCCAAGTTTAAAAGAGCTAGCACAAACCGTGTTTGATTTAGAGTTCCAACTACATGTATCCATATAGGAGAAAACAGAGTGAAACCTAAACTTGAAAACGGTTACTGCAAAGGAACGGTTTAACCTAGAAGAACGAAATTTAGTGAGCCAAGTGAGATTCGTGTACTGATCACTCCCTGCAAGTATCATCAAGATTGGGTGAAAAAATGTTTGCTGAGATTTCAGGAAACTCGTAGTTTTTTGGAAGCTTGGCAACCCCTTTCAATGAAAGTGATTCTCCTCAGTCTCTGCTTGGGGCTACTTCAATAGCACACAAACCATAGCGATAGAACTTGGAACTACATTATTGTGCCAAGTTTCAAAGAGCTAGCACAAACCGTGTTTGATTTAGAGTTCCAACTACATGTATCCATATAGGAGAAAACAGAGCGAAATCTCAAACTGAAAACGGTTACTGCAAAGGAACGGTTTAAACTAGAAGAACGAAATTTAGTGAGCCAAGTGGGATTCGTGTACTGATCACTACCTGTAAGTATCATCAAGATTGGGTGAAAAAATGTTTGCTTAGATTTCAGGAAACTCGCAGTTGTTTGGAAGCCTGGCAACCCCTCTCTATGAAAGGGATTCTCGTCAGTCTCTGCTTGGGGCTACTTCAATAGCACACAAACCATAGCGATAGAACTTGGAACTACATTATTGTGCCAAGTTTCAAAGAGCTAGCACAAACCGTGTTTGATTTAGAGTTCCAACTACTTGTATCCATATAGGAGAAAACAGAGTGAAACCGAAACATGAAAACGGTTACTGCAAAGGAACGGTTTAACCTAGAAGAACGAAATTTGGTGAGCCAAGTGGGATTGGTGTACTGATAATTAAATGGAAGTATCATCAAGATTGGGTGAAAAAATGTTTGCTGAGATTTCATCAAACTTGTAGTTTTTTGGAAGCTTGGCAACCCGTTACAATGAAAGGAATTCTCGTCAGTCTCTGGTTGGGGCGACTTCAATAGCACACAAACCAGAGCGATAGAACTTGGAACTACATTATTGTGCCAAGTTTCAAAGAGCTAGCACAAACCGTGTTTGATTTAGAGTTCCAACTACATGTATCCATATAGGGGAAAACAGAGTGAAATCTAAACATGAAAACGGTTACTGCAAAGGAACTGTTTAACCTAGAAGAACGAAATTTGGTGAGCCAAGTGGGATTGGTGTACTGATCATTAAATGGAAGTATCATCAAGATTGGGTGAAAAAAATGTTTGCTGAGATTTCAGGAAACTCGTAGTTTTTTGGAAGCTTGGCAACCCGTTTCAATGGAAGGGATTCTCGTCAGTCTCTGCTTGGGGCTACTTCAATAGCACACAAACCATAGCGATAGAACTTGGAACTACATTATTGTGCCAAGTTTCAAAGAGCTAGCACAAACCGTGTTTGATTTAGAGTTCCAACTACATGTATCCATATACGAGAAAACAGAGTGAAACCTAAACATGAAAACGGTTATTGCAAAGGAACGGTTTAACCTAGAAGAACGAAATTTGGTGAGCCAAGTGGGATTGGTGTACTGATAATTAAATGGAAGTATCATCAAGATTGGGTGAAAAAATGTTTGCTGAGATTTCAGGAAACTCGTAGTTTTTTGGAAGCTTGGAAACCCCTTTCAATGAAAGTGATTCTCGTCAGTCTCTGCTTGGGGCTACTTCAATAGCACACAAACCATAGCGATAGAACTGGGAACTACATTATTGTGCCAAGTTTCAAAGAGCTAGCACAAACCATGTTTTATTTAGATTTCCAACTACATGTATCCATATAGGAGAAAACAGAGTGAAACCTAAACATGAAAACGGTTACTGCAAAGTAACGGCTTAACCTAGAAGAACAAAATTTGTTGAGCCAAGTGAGATTCGTGTACTGGTCACTACCTGCAAGTATTATCAAGATTGGGTGAAAAAATGTTTGCTGAGATTTCAGGAAACTCGCAGTTTTTTGGAAGCTTGGAAACCCCTTTCAATGAAAGTGATTCTCATCAGTCTCTGCTTGGGGCTACTTCAATAGCACACAAACCATAGCGATAGAACTTGGAACTACATTATTGTGCCAAGTTTCAAAGAGCTAGCACAAACCGTGTTTGATTTAGAGTTCCAACTACATGTATCCATATAGGAGAAAACAGAGTGAAACCTAAACTTGAAAACGGTTACTGCAAAGGAACGGTTTAACCTAGAAGAACGAAATTTAGTGAGCCAAGTGAGATTCGTGTAATGATCAATACCTGCAAGTATCATCAAGTTTGGGTGAAAAAATGTTTGCTGAGATTTCAGGAAAGTCGTAGTTTTTTGGAAGCTTGGCAACCCCTTTCAATGAAAGTGATTCTCCTCAGTCTCTGCTTGGGGCTACTTCAATAGCACACAAACCATAGCGATAGAACTTGGAACTACATTATTGTGCCAAGTTTCAAAGAGCTAGCACAAACCGTGTTTGATTTAGAGTTCCAACTACATGTATCCATATAGGAGAAAACAGAGCGAAATCTCAAACTGAAAACGGTTACTGCAAAGGAACGGTTTAAACTAGAAGAACGAAATTTAGTGAGCCAAGTGGGATTCGTGTACTGATCACTACCTGTAAGTATCATCAAGATTGGGTGAAAAAATGTTTGCTTAGATTTCAGGAAACTCGCAGTTGTTTGGAAGCCTGGCAACCCCTCTCTATGAAAGGGATTCTCGTCAGTCTCTGCTTGGGGCTACTTCAATAGCACACAAACCATAGTGATAGAACTTGGAACTACATTATTGTGCCAAGTTTCAAAGAGCTAGCACAAACCGTGTTTGATTTAGAGTTCCAACTACTTGTATCCATATAGGAGAAAACAGAGTGAAACCGAAACATGAAAACGGTTACTGCAAAGGAACGGTTTAACCTAGAAGAACGAAATTTGGTGAGCCAAGTGGGATTGGTGTACTGATAATTAAATGGAAGTATCATCAAGATTGGGTGAAAAAATGTTTGCTGAGATTTCATCAAACTTGTAGTTTTTTGGAAGCTTGGCAACCCGTTACAATGAAAGGAATTCTCGTCAGTCTCTGGTTGGGGCGACTTCAATAGCACACAAACCAGAGCGATAGAACTTGGAACTACATTATTGTGCCAAGTTTCAAAGAGCTAGCACAAACCGTGTTTGATTTAGAGTTCCAACTACATGTATCCATATAGGGGAAAACAGAGTGAAATCTAAACATGAAAACGGTTACTGCAAAGGAACTGTTTAACCTAGAAGAACGAAATTTGGTGAGCCAAGTGGGATTGGTGTACTGATCATTAAATGGAAGTATCATCAAGATTGGGTGAAAAAAATGTTTGCTGAGATTTCAGGAAACTCGTAGTTTTTTGGAAGCTTGGCAACCCGTTTCAATGGAAGGGATTCTCGTCAGTCTCTGCTTGGGGCTACTTCAATAGCACACAAACCATAGCGATAGAACTTGGAACTACATTATTGTGCCAAGTTTCAAAGAGCTAGCACAAACCGTGTTTGATTTAGAGTTCCAACTACATGTATCCATATACGAGAAATAACAGAGTGAAACCTAACCATGAAACCGGTTATTGCAAGGAACGGTTTAACCTAGAAGAACGAAATTTGGTGAGCCAAGTGGGATTGGTGTACTGATAATTAAATGAAGTATCATCAAGATTGGGTGAAAAAATGTTTGCTGAGATTTCAGGAAACTCGTAGTTTTTTGGAAGCTTGGAAACCCCTTTCAATGAAAGTGATTCTCGTCAGTCTCTGCTTGGGGCTACTTCAATAGCACACAAACCATAGCGATAGAACTGGGAACTACATTATTGTGCCAAGTTTCAAAGAGCTAGCACAAACCATGTTTTATTTAGATTTCCAACTACATGTATCCATATAGGAGAAAACAGAGTGAAACCTAAACATGAAAACGGTTACTGCAAAGTAACGGCTTAACCTAGAAGAACAAAATTTGTTGAGCCAAGTGAGATTCGTGTACTCGTCACTACCTGCAAGTATTATCAAGATTGGTTGAAAAAAATGTTTGCTGAGATTTCAGGAAACTCGCAGTTTTTTGGAAGCTTGGCAACCCCTTTCAATGAAAGGGATTCTCGTCAGTCTCTGCTTGGGGCTACTTCAATAGCACACAAACCATAGCGATAGAACTTGGAACTACATTATTGTGCCAAGTTTCAAAGAGCTAGCATAAACCGTGTTTGATTTAGAGTTCCAACTACATGTATCCATATAGGAGAAAACAGAGTGAAACCTAAACATGAAAACGGTTATTGCAAAGGAACGGTTTAACCTAGAAGAACGAAATTTGGTGAGCCTAGTGGGATGGGTTTACTGATCACTACCTGCAAGTATCAACAAGATTGGTTGAAAAAATGTTTGCTGAGATTTCAGGAAACTCGTAGTTTTTTGGAAGCTTGGCAACCCCTTTCAATGAAAGGGATTCTCGTCAGTCTCTGCTTGGGGCTACTTCAATAGCACACAAACCATAGCGATAGAACTTGGAACTACATTATTCTGAAAAGTTTCAAAGAGCTTGCACAAACCGTGTTTGATTTAGAGTTCCAACTACATGTATCCATATCGGAGAAAACAGAGTGAAACCTAAACTTGAAAACGGTTACTGCAAAGGAACGGTTTAACCTAGAAGAACGAAATTTAGTGAGCCAAGTGAGATTCGTGTACTGATCACTACCTGCAAGTATCATCAAGATTGGGTGAAAAATGTTTGCTGAGATTTCAGTAAACTCTTAGTTTTTTGGAAGCCCTGCAACCCCTTTCAATGAAAGTGATTCTCGTCAGTCTCTGCTTTGGGCTACTTCAATAGCACACAAACCATAGTGATAGAACTTGGAACTACATTATTGTGCCAAGTTTCAAAGAGCTAGCACAAACCGTGTTTGATTTAGAGTTCCAACTACATGTATCTATATAGGAGAAAACAGAGTGAAACCTAAACATGAAAACGGTTACTGCAAAGGAACGGTTTAACCTAGAAGAACGAAGTTTGGTGAGCCAAGTGGGATTGGTGTACTGATCATTAAATGGAAGTATCATCAAGATTGGGTGAAAAAATGTTTGCTGAGATTTCAGGAAACTCGCAGTTTGTTGGACGCCTGGCAACCCCTTTCAATGAAAGTGATTGTCGTCAGTCTCTGCTTGGGGCTACTTCAATAGCACACAAACCATAGCGAAAGAACTTGGAACTACATAATTGTGCCAAGTTTCAAAGAGCTAACACAACCATGTTTGATTTAGAGTTCCAACTACATGTATCCATATAGGAGAAAACAGAGTGAAACCTAAACATGAAAACGGTTACTGCACAGGAACGGTTTAACCTAGAAGAACGAAATTTGGTGAGCTAAGTGGGATTGGTGTACTGATCACTACCTGCAAGTAACATCAAGATTCGGTGAAAAAATGTTTGCTGAGATTTCAGGAAACTCGCAGTTTTTTGGAAGCCTGGTAACCCCTTTCTATGAAAGGGATTCTCGTCAGTCTCTGCTTGGGGCTACTTCAATAGCACTCTAACCATAGCGATAGAACTTGGAACTACATTATTGTGTCAAGTTTCAAAGAGCTAGCACAAACCGTGTTTGATTTAGAGTTCCAACTACATGTATCCATATAGGAGAAAACAGAGTGAAAACCTAAACATGAAAACGGTTACTGCAAAGGAACGGTTTAACCTAGAAGAACGAAATTTAGTGAGCCAAGTGAGATTCCGTGTACTGATCACTACCGGCAAGTATCATCAAGATTGGGTGAAAAATGTTTGCTGAGATTTCAGGAAACTCGCAGTTTTTTGGAAGCTTGGCAACCCCTTTCAATGAAAGGGATTCTCGTCAGTCTCTGCTTGGGGCTACTTCAATAGCACACAAACCAATTGCGATAGAACTTGGAACTACATTATTGTGCCCAAGTTTCAAAGAGCTAGCACAAACCGTGTTTGATTTAGAGTTCCAACTACATGTATCCATATAGGAGAAAACAGAGCGAAATCTCAAACTGAAAACGGTTACTGCAAAGGAACGGTTTAACCTAGAAGAACGAAATTTAGTGAGCCAAGTGGGATTCGTGTACTGATCACTACCTGTAAGTATCATCAAGATTGGGTGAAAAAATGTTTGCTTAGATTTCAGGAAACTCGCAGTTGTTTGGAAGCCTGGCAACCCCTCTCTATGAAAATTCCCGTCAGTCTCGGCTTGGGGCTACTTCAATAGCACACAAACCATAGCGATAGAACTTGGATCTACATTATTGTGCCAAGTTTCAAAGAGCTAGCACAAACCGTGTTTGATTTAGAGTTCCAACTACTTGTATCCATATAGGAGAAAACAGAGTGAAACCGAAACATGAAAACGGTTACTTCAAAGGAACGGTTTAACCTAGAAGAACGAAATTTGGTGAGCCAAGTGTGATTGGTGTACTGATCATTAAATGGAAGTATCATCAAGATTGGGTGAAAAATGTTTGCTGAGATTTCAGGAAACTCGCAGTTTTTTGGAAGCCTCGGACCCATTTCAATGAAAGTGATTCTCGTCAGTCTTTTGGGGCTACTTCAATAGCACACAAACCATAGCGATAGACCTTGGAACTACATTATTGTGCCAAGTTTCAACGAGCAAGCACAAACCGTTTTTGATTTAGAGTTCCAACTACATGTATCCATATAGGAGAAAACAGAGTGAAACCTAAACATGAAAACGGTTACTGCAAAGGAACGGTTTAACCTAGAAGAACCAAATTTGGTGAGCCAAGTGGGATTGGTGTACTGATCACTACCTGCAAGTATCATCAAGATTGGGTGAAAAAATGTTTGCTGAGATTTCAGGAAACTCGCAGTTTTTTGGAAGCTTGGCAACCTCTTTCAATGAAAGGGATTCTCATCAGTCTCTGCTTGGGGCTACTTCAGTAGCACACAAACCATCGCGAAAGAACTTGGAACTACATTATTGTGCCAAGTTTCAAAGAGCTTGCACAAACCGTGTTTGATTTAGAGTTCCAACTACATGTATCCTTATCGGAGAAAACAGAGTGAAACCTAAACTTGAAAACGGTTACTGCAAAGGAACGGTTTAACCTAGAAGAACGAAATTTAGTGAGCCAAGTGAGATTCGTGTACTGATCACTACCTGCAAGTATCATCAAGATTGGGTGAAAAAATGTTTGCTGAGATTTCAGGAAACTCGTAGTTTTTTGGAAGCCCTGCAACCCCTTTCAATGAAAGTGATTCTCGTCAGTCTCTGCTTGGGGCTACTTCAATAGCACACAAACCATAGCGATAGAACTTGGAACTACATTATTGTGCCAAGTTTCAAAGAGCTAGCACAAACCGTGTTTGATTTAGAGTTCCAACTACATTATAGGCGAAAACAGAGTGAAACCTAAACATGAAAACGGTTACTGCAAAGGAACGGTTTAAGCTAGAAGAACGGAATTTGGTGAGCCAAGTGGGATTGGTGTACTGATCACTACCTGCAAGTATCATCAAGATTGGGTGAAAAAATGTTTGCTAAGATTTCAGGAAACTCGCAGTTTTTTGGAAGCTTGGCAACCCCTTTCAATGAAAGCGATTCTCGTCAGTCTCTGCTTGGGGCTACTTCAATAGCACAGAAACCATAGTGATAGAACTTGGAACTACATTATTGTGCCAAGTATCAAAGAGCTGGCACAAACCGTGTTTGATTTAGAGTTCCAACTACATGTATCTATATAGGAGAAAACAGAGTGAAACCTAAACATGAAAACGGTTACTGCAAAGGAACGGTTTAACCTAGAAGAACGAAATTTGGTGAGCCAAGTGGGATTGGTGTACTGATCATTAAATGGAAGTATCATCAAGATTGGGTGAAAAAATGTTTGCTGAGATTTCAGGAAGCTCGCAGTTTGTTGGAAGCCTGGCAACCCCTTTCAATGAAAGTGATTCTCGTCAGTCTCTGTTTGGGGCTACTTCAATAGCACACAAACCATAGCGATAGACCTTGGAACTACATTATTGTGCCAAGTTTCAAAGAGCTAACACAAACCATGTTTGATTCAGAGTTCCAACTACATGTATCCATATCGGAGAAAACAGAGTGAAACCTAAACTTGAAAACGGTTACTGCAAAGGAACGGTTTAACCTAGAAGAACGAAATTTGGTGAGCTAAGTGGAATTGGTGTACTGATCACTACCTGCAAGTATCATCAAGATTCGGTGAAAAAATGTTTGCTGAGATTTCAGGAAACTCGCAGTTTTTTGGAAGCCTGGTAACCCCTTTCTATGAAAGGGATTCTCGTCAGTCTCTGCTTGGGGCTACTTCAATAGCACTCAAACCATAGCGATAGAACTTGGAACTACATTATTGTGTCAAGTTTCAAAGAGCTAGCACAAACCGTGTTTGATTTAGAGTTCCAACTACATGTATCCATATAGGAGAAAACAGAGTGAAACCTAAACATGAAAACGGTTACTGCAAAGGAACGGTTTAACCTAGAAGAACGAAATTTGGTGAGCCAACTGAGATTCGTGTATTGATCTCTACCGGCAAGTATCATCAAGATTGGGTGAAAAAATGTTTGCTGAGATTTCAGGAAACTCGTAGTTTTTTGGAAGCCCTGCAACCCCTTTCAATGAAAGTGATTCTCATCAGTCTCTGCTTGGGGCTACTTCAATAGCACATAAACCATAGCGATAGAACTTGGAACTACATTATTGTGCCAAGTTTCAAAGAGCTAGCACAAACCGTGCTTGATTTAGAGTTCCAACTACATGTATCCATATAGGAGAAAACAGAGTGAAACCTAAACTTGAAAACGGTTACTGCAAAGGAACGGTTTAACCTAGAAGAACGAAATTTAGTGAGCCAAGTGAGATTCGTGTACTGATCACTCCCTGCAAGTATCATCAAGATTGGGTGAAAAAATGTTTGCTGAGATTTCAGGAAACTCGTAGTTTTTTGGAAGCTTGGCAACCCCTTTCAATTAAAGTGATTCTCCTCAGTCTCTGCTTGGGGCTACTTCAATAGCACACAAACCATAGCGATAGAACTTGGAACTACATTATTGTGCCAAGTTTCAAAGAGCTAGCACAAACCGTGTTTGATTTAGAGTTCCAACTACATGTATCCATATAGGAGAAAACAGAGCGAAATCTCAAACTGAAAACGGTTACTGCAAAGGAACGGTTTAAACTAGAAGAACGAAATTTAGTGAGCCAAGTGGGATTCGTGTACTGATCACTACCTGTAAGTATCATCAAGATTGGGTGAAAAAATGTTTGCTTAGATTTCAGGAAACTCGCAGTTGTTTGGAAGCCTGGCAACCCCTCTCTATGAAAGGGATTCTCGTCAGTCTCTGCTTGGGGCTACTTCAATAGCACACAAACCATAGCGATAGAACTTGGAACTACATTATTGTGCCAAGTTTCAAAGAGCTAGCACAAACCGTGTTTGATTTAGAGTTCCAACTACTTGTATCCATATAGGAGAAAACAGAGTGAAACCGAAACATGAAAACGGTTACTGCAAAGGAACGGTTTAACCTAGAAGAACGAAATTTGGTGAGCCAAGTGGGATTGGTGTACTGATCATTAAATGGAAGTATCATCAAGATTGGGTGAAAAAATGTTTGCTGAGATTTCATCAAACTTGTAGTTTTTTGGAAGCTTGGCAACCCGTTACAATGAAAGGAATTCTCGTCAGTCTCTGGTTGGGGCGACTTCAATAGCACACAAACCAGAGCGATAGAACTTGGAACTACATTATTGTGCCAAGTTTCAAAGAGCTAGCACAAACCGTGTTTGATTTAGAGTTCCAACTACATGTATCCATATAGGGGAAAACAGAGTGAAATCTAAACATGAAAACGGTTACTGCAAAGGAACTGTTTAACCTAGAAGAACGAAATTTGGTGAACCAAGTGGGATTGGTGTACTGATCATTAAATGGAAGTATCATCAAGATTGGGTGAAAAAAATGTTTGCTGAGATTTCAGGAAACTCGTAGTTTTTTGGAAGATTGGCAACCCGTTTCAATGGAAGGGATTCTCGTCAGTCTCTGCTTGGGGCTACTTCAATAGCACACAAACCATAGCGATAGAACTTGGAACTACATTATTGTGCCAAGTTTCAAAGAGCTAGCACAAACCGTGTTTGATTTAGAGTTCCAACTACATGTATCCATATACGAGAAAACAGAGTGAAACCTAAACATGAAAACGGTTATTGCAAAGGAACGGTTTAACCTAGAAGAACGAAATTTGGTGAGCCAAGTGGGATTGGTGTACTGATAATTAAATGGAAGTATCATCAAGATTGGGTGAAAAAATGTTTGCTGAGATTTCAGGAAACTCGTAGTTTTTTGGAAGCTTGGAAACCCCTTTCAATGAAAGTGATTCTCGTCAGTCTCTGCTTGGGGCTACTTCAATAGCACACAAACCATAGCGATAGAACTGGGAACTACATTATTGTGCCAAGTTTCAAAGAGCTAGCACAAACCATGTTTTATTTAGATTTCCAACTACATGTATCCATATAGGAGAAAACAGAGTGAAACCTAAACATGAAAACGGTTACTGCAAAGTAACGGCTTAACCTAGAAGAACAAAATTTGTTGAGCCAAGTGAGATTCGTGTACTGGTCACTACCTGCAAGTATTATCAAGATTGGGTGAAAAAATGTTTGCTGAGATTTCAGGAAACTCGCAGTTTTTTGGAAGCTTGGCAACCCCTTTCAATGAAAGGGATTCTCATCAGTCTCTGCTTGGGGCTACTTCAATAGCACACAAACCATAGCGATAGAACTTGGAACTACATTATTGTGCCAAGTTTCAAAGAGCTAGCACAAACCGTGTTTGATTTAGAGTTCCAACTACATGTATCCATATAGGAGAAAACAGAGTGAAACCTAAACTTGAAAACGGTTACTGCAAAGGAACGGTTTAACCTAGAAGAACGAAATTTAGTGAGCCAAGTGAGATTCGTGTACTGATCAATACCTGCAAGTATCATCAAGATTGGGTGAAAAAATGTTTGCTGAGATTTCAGGAAACTCGTAGTTTTTTGGAAGCTTGGCAACCCCTTTCAATGAAAGTGATTCTCCTCAGTCTCTGCTTGGGGCTACTTCAATAGCACACAAACCATAGCGATAGAACTTGGAACTACATTATTGTGCCAAGTTTCAAAGAGCTAGCACAAACCGTGTTTGATTTAGAGTTCCAACTACATGTATCCATATAGGAGAAAACAGAGCGAAATCTCAAACTGAAAACGGTTACTGCAAAGGAACGGTTTAAACTAGAAGAACGAAATTTAGTGAGCCAAGTGGGATTCGTGTACTGATCACTACCTGTAAGTATCATCAAGATTGGGTGAAAAAATGTTTGCTTAGATTTCAGGAAACTCGCAGTTGTTTGGAAGCCTGGCAACCCCTCTCTATGAAAGGGATTCTCGTCAGTCTCTGCTTGGGGCTACTTCAATAGCACACAAACCATAGCGATAGAACTTGGAACTACATTATTGTGCCAAGTTTCAAAGAGCTAGCACAAACCGTGTTTGATTTAGAGTTCCAACTACTTGTATCCATATAGGAGAAAACAGAGTGAAACCGAAACATGAAAACGGTTACTGCAAAGGAACGGTTTAACCTAGAAGAACGAAATTTGGTGAACCAAGTGGGATTGGTGTACTGATAATTAAATGGAAGTATCATCAAGATTGGGTGAAAAAATGTTTGCTGAGATTTCATCAAAATTGTAGTTTTTTGGAAGCTTGGCAACCCGTTACAATGAAAGGAATTCTCGTCAGTCTCTGGTTGGGGCGACTTCAATAGCACACAAACCAGAGCGATAGAACTTGGAACTACATTATTGTGCCAAGTTTCAAAGAGCTAGCACAAACCGTGTTTGATTTAGAGTTCCAACTACATGTATCCATATAGGGGAAAACAGAGTGAAATCTAAACATGAAAACGGTTACTGCAAAGGAACTGTTTAACCTAGAAGAACGAAATTTGGTGAGCCAAGTGGGATTTGTGTACTGATCATTAAATGGAAGTATCATCAAGATTGGGTGAAAAAAATGTTTGCTGAGATTTCAGGAAACTCGTAGTTTTTTGGAAGCTTGGCAACCCGTTTCAATGGAAGGGATTCTCGTCAGTCTCTGCTTGGGGCTACTTCAATAGCACACAAACCATAGCGATAGAACTTGGAACTACATTATTGTGCCAAGTTTCAAAGAGCTAGCACAAACCGTGTTTGATTTAGAGTTCCAACTACATGTATCCATATACGAGAAAACAGAGTGAAACCTAAACATGAAAACGGTTATTGCAAAGGAACGGTTTAACCTAGAAGAACGAAATTTGGTGAGCCAAGTGGGATTGGTGTACTGATAATTAAATGGAAGTATCATCAAGATTGGGTGAAAAAATGTTTGCTGAGATTTCAGGAAACTCGTAGTTTTTTGGAAGCTTGGAAACCCCTTTCAATGAAAGTGATTCTCGTCAGTCTCTGCTTGGGGCTACTTCAATAGCACACAAACCATAGCGATAGAACTGGGAACTACATTATTGTGCCAAGTTTCAAAGAGCTAGCACAAACCATGTTTTATTTAGATTTCCAACTACATGTATCCATATAGGAGAAAACAGAGTGAAACCTAAACATGAAAACGGTTACTGCAAAGTAACGGCTTAACCTAGAAGAACAAAATTTGTTGAGCCAAGTGAGATTCGTGTACTGGTCACTACCTGCAAGTATTATCAAGATTGGGTGAAAAAATGTTTGCTGAGATTTCAGGAAACTCGCAGTTTTTTGGAAGCTTGGCAACCCCTTTCAATGAAAGGGATTCTCGTCAGTCTCTGCTTGGGGCTACTTCAATAGCACACAAACCATAGCGATAGAACTTGGAACTACATTATTGTGCCAAGTTTCAAAGAGCTAGCATAAACCGTGTTTGATTTAGAGTTCCAACTACATGTATCCATATAGGAGAAAACAGAGTGAAACCTAAACATGAAAACGGTTATTGCAAAGGAACGGTTTAACCTAGAAGAACGAAATTTGGTGAGCCTAGTGGGATGGGTTTACTGATCACTACCTGCAAGTATCAACAAGATTGGGTGAAAAAATGTTTGCTGAGATTTCAGGAAACTCGTAGTTTTTTGGAAGCTTGGCAACCCCTTTCAATGAAAGGGATTCTCGTCAGTCTCTGCTTGGGGCTACTTCAATAGCACACAAACCATAGCGATAGAACTTGGAACTACATTATTCTGAAAAGTTTCAAAGAGCTTGCACAAACCGTGTTTGATTTAGAGTTCCAACTACATGTATCCATATCGGAGAAAACAGAGTGAAACCTAAACTTGAAAACGGTTACAGCAAAGGAACGGTTTAACCTAGAAGAACGAAATTTAGTGAGCCAAGTGCGATTCGTGTACTGATCACTACCTGCAAGTATCATCAAGATTGGGTGAAAAAATGTTTGCTGAGATTTCAGGACACTCGCAGTTTTTTGGAAGCCCTGCAACCCCTTTCAATGAAAGTGATTCTCGTCAGTCTCTGCTTTGGGCTACTTCAATAGCACACAAACCATAGTGATAGAACTTGGAACTACATTATTGTGCCAAGTTTCAAAGAGCTAGCACAAACCGTGTTTGATTTAGAGTTCCAACTACATGTATCTATATAGGAGAAAACAGAGTGAAACCTAAACATGAAAACGGTTACTGCAAAGGAACGGTTTAACCTAGAAGAACGAAGTTTGTTGAGCCAAGTGGGATTGGTGTACTGATCATAAAATGGAAGTATCATCAAGATTGGGTGAAAAAATGTTTGCTGAGATTTCAGGAAACTCGCAGTTTGTTGGACGCCTGGCAACCCCTTTCAATGAAAGTGATTGTCGTCAGTCTCTGCTTGGGGCTACTTCAATAGCACACAAACCATAGCGAAAGAACTTGGAACTACATAATTGTGCCAAGTTTCAAAGAGCTAACACAAACCATGTTTGATTTAGAGTTCCAACTACATGTATCCATATAGGAGAAAACAGAGTGAAACCTAAACATGAAAACGGTTACTGCACAGGAACGGTTTAACCTAGAAGAACGAAATTTGGTGAGCTAAGTGGGATTGGTGTACTGATCACTACCTGCAAGTATCATCAAGATTGGGTGAAAAAATGTTTCCTGAGATTTCAGGAAACTCGCAGTTTTTTGGAAGCCCTGCAACCCCTTTCAATGAAAGTGATTCTCGTCAGTCTCTGCTTTGGGCTACTTCAATAGCACACAAACCATAGTGATAGAACTTGGAACTACATTATTGTGCCAAGTTTCAAAGAGCTAGCACAAACCGTGTTTGATTTAGAGTTCCAACTACATGTATCTATATAGGAGAAAACAGAGTGAAACCTAAACATGAAAACGGTTACTGCAAAGGAACGGTTTAACCTAGAAGAAGGAAGTTTGGTGAGCCAAGTGGGATTGGTGTACTGATCATAAAATGGAAGTATCATCAAGATTGGGTGAAAAAATGTTTGCTGAGATTTCAGGAAACTCGCAGTTTGTTGGACGCCTGGCAACCCCTTTCAATGAAAGTGATTGTCGTCAGTCTCTGCTTGGGGCTACTTCAATAACACACAAACCATAGCGAAAGAACTTGGAACTACATAATTGTGCCAAGTTTCAAAGAGCTAACACAAACCATGTTTGATTTAGAGTTCCAACTACATGTATCCATATAGGAGAAAACAGAGTGAAACCTAAACATGAAAACGGTTACTGCACAGGAACGGTTTAACCTAGAAGAACGAAATTTGGTGAGCTAAGTGGGATTGGTGTACTGATCACTACCTGCAAGTAACATCAAGATTCGGTGAAAAAATGTTTGCTGAGATTTCAGGAAACTCGCAGTTTTTTGGAAGCCTGGTAACCCCTTTCTATGAAAGGGATTCTCGTCAGTCTCTGCTTGGGGCTACTTCAATAGCACTCTAACCATAGCGATAGAACTTGGAACTACATTATTGTGTCAAGTTTCAAAGAGCTAGCACAAACCGTGTTTGATTTAGAGTTCCAACTACATGTATCCATATAGGAGAAAACAGAGTGAAACCTAAACATGAAAACGGTTACTGCAAAGGAACGGTTTAACCTAGAAGAACGAAATTTAGTGAGCCAAGTGAGATTTGTGTACTGATCACTACCGGCAAGTATCATCAAGATTGGGTGAAAAAATGTTTGCTGAGATTTCAGGAAACTCGCAGTTTTTTGGAAGCTTGGCAACCCCTTTCAATGAAAGGGATTCTCGTCAGTCTCTGCTTGGGGCTACTTCAATAGCACACAAACCAATTGCGATAGAACTTGGAACTACATTATTGTGCCAAGTTTCAAAGAGCTAGCACAAACCGTGTTTGATTTAGAGTTCCAACTACATGTATCCATATAGGAGAAAACAGAGCGAAATCTCAAACTGAAAACGGTTACTGCAAAGGAACGGTTTAACCTAGAAGAACGAAATTTAGTGAGCCAAGTGGGATTCGTGTACTGATCACTACCTGAAAGTATCATCAAGATTGGGTGAAAAAATGTTTGCTTAGATTTCAGGAAACTCGCAGTTGTTTGGAAGCCTGGCAACCCCTCTCTATGAAAGGGATTCCCGTCAGTCTCGGCTTGGGGCTACTTCAATAGCACACAAACCATAGCGATAGAACTTGGATCTACATTATTGTGCCAAGTTTCAAAGAGCTAGCACAAACCGTGTTTGATTTAGAGTTCCAACTACTTGTATCCATATAGGAGAAAACAGAGTGAAACCGAAACATGAAAACGGTTCCTTCAAAGGAACGGTTTAACCTAGAAGAACGAAATTTGGTGAGCCAAGTGTGATTGGTGTACTGATCATTAAATGGAAGTATCATCAAGATTGGGTGAAAAATGTTTGCTGAGATTTCAGGAAACTCGCAGTTTTTTGGAAGCCTCGGACCCATTTCAATGAAAGTGATTCTCGTCAGTCTTTTTTGGGGCTACTTCAATAGCACACAAACCATAGCGATAGACCTTGGAACTACATTATTGTGCCAAGTTTCAACGAGCTAGCACAAACCGTTTTTGATTTAGAGTTCCAACTACATGTATCCATATAGGAGAAAACAGAGTGAAACCTAAACATGAAAACGGTTACTGCAAAGGAACGGTTTAACCTAGAAGAACCAAATTTGGTGAGCCAAGTGGGATTGGTGTACTGATCACTACCTGCAAGTATCATCAAGATTGGGTGAAAAAATGTTTGCTGAGATTTCAGGAAACTCGCAGTTTTTTGGAAGCTTGGCAACCTCTTTCAATGAAAGGGATTCTCATCAGTCTCTGCTTGGGGCTACTTCAGTAGCACACAAACCATCGCGAAAGAACTTGGAACTACATTATTGTGCCAAGTTTCAAAGAGCTTGCACAAACCGTGTTTGATTTAGAGTTCCAACTACATGTATCCTTATCGGAGAAAACAGAGTGAAACCTAAACTTGAAAACGGTTACTGCAAAGGAACGGTTTAACCTAGAAGAACGAAATTTAGTGAGCCAAGTGAGATTCGTGTACTGATCACTACCTGCAAGTATCATCAAGATTGGGTGAAAAAATGTTTGCTGAGATTTCAGGAAACTCGTAGTTTTTTGGAAGCCCTGCAACCCCTTTCAATGAAAGTGATTCTCGTCAGTCTCTGCTTGGGGCTACTTCAATAGCACACAAACCATAGCGATAGAACTTGGAACTACATTATTGTGCCAAGTTTCAAAGAGCTAGCACAAACCGTGTTTTGATTTAGAGTTCCAACTACATTATAGGCGAAAACAGAGTGAAACCTAAACATGAAAACGGTTACTGCAAAGGAACGGTTTAACCTAGAAGAACGAAGTTTGGTGACCAAGTGGGATTGGTGTACTGATCATTAGATGGGAGTATCATCAAGATTGGGTGAAAAATGTTTGCTGAGATTTCAGGGAAACTCGCAGTTTGTTGGAAGCCTGGCAACCCCTTTCAATGAAAGTGATTCTCGTCAGTCTCTGCTTGGGGCTACTTCAATAGCACACAAACCATAGCGATAGAACTTGGAACTACATTATTGTGCCAAGTTTCCAAAGAGCTAGCACAAACCGTGTTTGACTTAGAGTTCCAACTACATGTATCCATATAGGAGAAAACAGAGTGAAACCTAAACATGAAAACGGTTACTGCAAAGGAACGGTTTAACCTAGAAGAACGAAATTTAGTGAGCCAAGTGGGATTCGTGTACTGATCACTACCTGTAAGTATCATCAAGATTGGGTGAAAAAATGTTTGCTTAGATTTCAGGAACCTCGCAGTTGTTTGGAAGCCTGGCAACCCCTCTCTATGAAAGGGAATCTCGTCAGTCTCTGCTTGGGACTACTTCAATAGCGCACAAACCATAGCGATAGAACTCGGAACTACATTATTGTGCCAAGTTTCAACGAGCTAGCACAAACCGTGTTTGATTTAGAGTTCCAACTACATGTATCCATATAGGAGAAAACAGAGTGAAACCTAAACATGAAAACGGTTACTGCAAAGGAACGGTTTAACCTAGAAGAACGAAATTTGGTGAGCCAAGTGTGATTGGTGTACTGATCATTAAATGGAAGTATCATCAAGATTGGGTGAAAAAATGTTTGCTGAGATTTCAGGAAACTCGCAGTTTTTTGGAAGCCTCCAACCCATTTCAATGAAAGTGATTCTCGTCAGTCTCTGCTTGGGGCTACTTCAATAGCACACAAACCATAGCGATAGAACTTGGAACTACATTATTGTGCCAAGTTTCAACGAACTAGCACAAACCGTTTTTGATTTAGAGTTCCAACTACATGTATCCATATAGGAGAAAACAGAGTGAAACCTAAACATGAAAACGGTAACTGCCAAGGAACGGTTTAACCTAGAAGAACGAAATTTGGTGAGCCAAGTGGGATTGGTGTACTGATCATAAAATGGAAGTATCATCAAGATTGGGTGAAAAAATGTTTGCTGAGATTTCAGGAAACTCGTAGTTTTTTGGAAGCTTGGCAACCCCTTTCAATGAAAGTGATTCTCGTCAGTCTCTGCTTGGGGCTACTTCAATAGCACACAAACCATAGCGATAGAACTTGGAACTACATTATTGTGCCAAGTTTCAAAGAGCTAGCACAATCCGTGTTTGATTTAGAGTTCCAAAAACATTATAGGCGAAAACAAAGTGAAACCTAGATATGAAAACGGTTACTGCAAAGGAACGGTTTAAGCTAGAAGAACGGAATTTGGTGAGCTAAGTTGGATTGGTGTAATGATCACTACCTGCAAGTATCATCAAGATTGGGTGAAAAATGTTTGCTGAGATTTCAGGAAACTCGCAGTTTTTTGGGAGCTTGGCAACCCCTTTCAATGATAGAGATTCTCGTCAGTCTCTGCTTGGGGCTACTTCAATAGCACACAAACCATAGTGATAGAACTTGGAACTACATTATTGTGCCAAGTTTCAAAGAGCTAGCACAAACCGTGTTTGATTTAGAGTTCCAACTACATGTATCTATATAGGAGAAAACAGAGTGAAACCTAAACATGAAAACGGTTTACTGCAAAGGAACGGTTTAACCTAGATGAACGAAGTTTGGTGAGCCAAGTGGGATTGGTGTACTGATCATTAGATGGGAGTATCATCAAGATTGGGTGAAAAAATGTTTGCTGAGATTTCAGGAAACTCGCAGTTTTTTGGAAGCTTGGCAACCCCTTTCAATGAAAGGGATTCTCGTCAGTCTCTGCTTGGGGCTACTTCAATAGCACACAAACCAATTGCGATAGAACTTGGAACTACATTATTGTGCCAAGATTCAAAGAGCTTGCACAAACCGTGTTTGATTTAGAGTTCCAACTACATGTATCCATATCGGAGGAAACAGAGTGAAACCTAAACTTGAAAACGGTTACTGCAAAGGAACGGTTTAACCTAGAAGAACGAAATTTAGTGAGCCAAGTGAGATTCGTGTACTGATCACTACCTGCAAATATCATCAAGATTGGGTGAAAAAATGTTTGCTGAGATTTCAGGAAACTCGCAGTTTTTTGGAATCCCTGCAACCCCTTTCAATGAAAGTGATTCTCATCAGTCTCTGCTTGGGGCTACTTCAATAGCACACAAACCATAGCGATAGAACTTGGAAAGTACATTATTGTGCCAAGTTTCAAAGAGCTAGCACAAACCGTGTTTGATTTAGAGTTCCAAATACATGTATCCATATAGGAGAAAACAGAGTGAAACCTAAACATGAAAACGGTTACTGCAAAGGAACGGTTTAACCTAGAAGAACGATGTTTGGTGAGCCAAGTGGGATTGGTGTACTGATCATTAGATGGGAGTATCATCAAGATTGGGTGAAAAAATGTTTGCTGAGATTTCAGGAAACTCGCAGTTTGTTGGAAGCCTGGCAACCCCTTTCAATGAAAGTGATTCTCGTCAGTCTCTGCTTGGGGCTACTTCAATAGCCCACAAACCATAGCGAAAGAACTTGGAACTACATAATTGTGCCAAGTTTCAAGGAGCTAACACAAACCATGTTTGATTTAGAGTTCCAACTACATGTATCCATATAGGAGAAAACAGAGTGAAACCTAAACATGAAAACGGTTACTGCACAGGAACGGTTTAACCTAGAAGAACGAAATTTGGTGAGCTAAGTGGGATTGGTGTACTGATCACTACCTGCAAGTATCATCAAGATTCGGTGAAAAAATGTTTGCTGAGATTTCAGGAAACTCGCAGATTTTTGGAAGCCTGGTAATCCCTTTCTATGAAAGGGATTCTCCTCAGTCTCTGCTTGGGGCTACTTCAATAGCACTCAAATCATAGCGATAGAACTTGGAACTACATTATGTGTCAAGTTTCAAAGAGCTAGCACAAACCGTGTTTGATTTAGAGTTTCCAACTACATGTATCCATATAGGAGAAAACAGAGTGAAACCTAAACATGAAAACGGTTACTGCAAAGGAACGGTTTAACCTAGAAGAACGAAGTTTGGTGACCAAGTGGGATTGGTGTACTGATCATTAGATGGGAGTATCATCAAGATTGGGTGAAAAAATGTTTGCTGAGATTTCAGGAAACTCAGAGTTTGTTGGAAGCCTGGCAACCCCTTTCAATGAAAGTGATTCTCGTTCAGTCTCTGCTTGGGGCTACTTCAATAGCACACAAACCATAGCGATAGAACTTGGAACTACATTATTGTGCCAAGTTTCAAAGAGCTAGCACAAACCGTGTTTGACTTAGAGTTCCAACTACATGTATCCATATAGGAGAAAACAGAGTGAAACCTAAACATGAAAACGGTTACTGCAAAGGAACGGTTTAACCTAGAAGAACGAAATTTAGTGAGCCAAGTGGGACTCGTGTACTGATCACTACCTGTAAGTATCATCAAGATTGGGTGAAAAAATGTTTGCTTAGATTTCAGGAAACTCGCAGTTGTTTGGAAGCCTCGAACCCATTTCAATGAAAGTGATTCTCGTCAGTCTCTGCTTGGGGCTACTTCAATAGCACACAAACCATAGTGATAGAACTTGGAACTACATTATTGTGCCAAGTTTCAACGAGCTAGCACAAACCGTTTTTGATTTAGAGTTCCAACTACATGTATCCATATAGGAGAAAACAGAGTTAAACCTAAATATGAATACGGTAACTGCCAAGGAACGGTTTAACCTAGAAGAACGAAATTTGGTGAGCCAAGTGGGATTGGTGTACTGATCATAAAATGGAAGTATCTTCAAGATTGGGTGAAAAAATGTTTGCTGAGATTTCAGGTAACTCGTAGTTTTTTTGGAAGCTTGGCAACCCCTTTCAATGTAAGTGATTCTCGTCAGTCTCTGCTTGGGGCTACTTCAATAGCACACAAACCATAGCGATAGAACTTGGAACTACATTATTGTGCCAAGTTTCAAAGAGCTAGCACAATCCGTGTTTGATTTAGAGTTCCAACTACATTATAGGCGAAAACAAAGTGAAACCTAAACATGAAAACGGTTACTGCAAAGGAACGGTTTAAGCTAGAAGAACGGAATTTGGTGAGCTAAGTGGGATTGGTGTACTGATCACTACCTGCAAGTATCATCAAGATTGGGTGAAAAAATGTTTGCTGAGATTTCAGGAAACTCGCAGTTTTTTGGGAGCTTGGCAACCCCTTTCAATGAAAGAGATTCTCGTCAGTCTCTGCTTGGGGCTACTTCAATAGCACACAAACCATAGTGATAGAACTTGGAACTACATTATTGTGCCAAGTTTCAAAGAGCTAGCACAAACCGTGTTTGATTTAGAGTTCCAACTACATGTATCTATATAGGAGAAAACAGAGTGAAACCTAAACATGAGAAAGGTTACTGCAAAGGAACGGTTTAACCTAGAAGAACGAAGTTTGGTGAGCCAAGTGGCATTGGTGTACTGTTCATTAGATGGGAGTATCATCAAGATTGGGTGAAAAAATATTTGCTGAGATTTCAGGAAACTCGCAGTTTGTTGGAAGCCTGGCAACCCCTTTCAATGAAAGTGATTCTCGTCAGTCTCTGCTTGGGGCTACTTCAATAGCACACAAACCATAGCGATAGAACTTGGAACTACATTATTGTGCCAAGTTTCAAAGAGCTAGCACAATCCGTGTTTGATTTAGAGTTCCAACTACATTATAGGCGAAAACAAAGTGAAACCTAAACATGAAAACGGTTACTGCAAAGGAACGGTTTAAGCTAGAAGAACGGAATTTGGTGAGCTAAGTGGGATTGGTGTACTGATCACTACCTGCAAGTATCATCAAGATTGGGTGAAAAAATGTTTGCTGAGATTTCAGGAAACTCGCAGTTTTTTGGGAGCTTGGCAACCCCTTTCAATGAAAGAGATTCTCGTCAGTCTCTGCTTGGGGCTACTTCAATAGCACACAAACCATAGTGATAGAACTTGGAACTACATTATTGTGCCAAGTTTCAAAGAGCTAGCACAAACCGTGTTTGATTTAGAGTTCCAACTACATGTAACTATATAGGAGAAAACAGAGTGAAACCTAAACATGAAAACGGTTACTGCAAAGGAACGGTTTAACCTAGAAGAACGAAGTTTGGTGAGCCAAGTGGCATTGGTGTACTGATCATTAGATGGGAGTATCATCAAGATTGGGTGAAAAAATGTTTGCTGAGATTTCAGGAAACTCGCAGTTTGTTGGAAGCCTGGCAACCCCTTTCAATGAAAGTGATTCTCGTCAGTCTCTGCTTGGGGCTACTTCAATAGCACACAAACCATAGCGATAGAACTTGGAACTACATAATTGTGCCAAGTTTCAAAGAGCTAACACAAACCATGTTTGATTTAGAGTTCCAACAACATGTATCCATATAGGAGAAAACAGAGTGAAACCTAAACATGAAAACGGTTACTGCACACGAACGGTTTAACCTAGAAGAACGAAATTTGGTGAGCTAAGTGGGATTGGAGTACTGATCACTATCTGCAAGTATCATCAAGATTGGTGAAAAAATGTTTGCTGAGATTTCAGGAAACTCGCAGTTTTTGGAAGCCTGGTAACCCCTTTCTATGAAAGGGATTCTCGTCAGTCTCTGCTTGGGGCTACTTCAATAGCACTCAAACCATAGCGATAGAACTTAGAACTACATTATTGTGTCAAGTTTCAAAGAGCTAGCACAAACCGTGTTTGATTTAGAGTTCCAACTACATGTATCCATATCGGAGAAAACAGAGTGAAACCAAAACATGAAAACGGTTACTGCAAAGGAACGGTTTAACCTAGAAGAACGAAATTTAGTGAGCCAAGTGAGATTCGTGTACCGATCACTACAGGCAAGTATCATCAAGATTGGGTGAAAAAATGTTTGCTGAGATTTCAGGAAACTCTTAGTTTTTTGGAAAGCCCTGCAACCCCTTTCAATGAAAGTGATTCTCATCAGTCTCTGCTTGGGGCTACTTCAATAGCACACAAACCATAGCGATAGAACTTGGAAGTACATTATTGTGCCAAGTTTCAAAGAGCTAGCACAAACCGTGTTTGATTTAGAGTTCCAACTACATGTATCTATATAGGAGAAAACAGAGTGAAACCTAAACATGAAAACAGTTACTGCAAAGGAACGGTTTAACCTAGAAGAACGAAGTTTGGTGAGCCAAGTGGGATTGGTGTACTGATCATTAGATGGGAGTATCATCAAGATTGGGTGAAAAAATGTTTGCTGAGATTTCAGGAAACTCGCAGTTTGTTGGAAGCCTGGCAACCCCTTTCAATGAAAGTGATTCTCGTCAGTCTCTGCTTGGGGCTACTTCAATAGCACACAAACCATAGCGAAAGAGCTTGGAACTACATAATTGTGCCCAAGTTTCAAAGAGCTAACACAAACCATGTTTGATTTAGAGTTCCAACTACATGTATCCATATAGGAGAAAACAGAGTGAAACCTAAACATGAAAACGGATACTGCACAGGAACGGTTTAACCTAGAAGAACGAAATTTGGTGAGCTAAGTGGGATTGGTGTACTGATCACTACCTGCAAGTATCATCAAGATTGGGTGAAAAAATGTTTGCTGAGATTTCAGGAAACTCGCAGTTTTTTGGAAGCCTGGTAACCCCTTTCTATGAAAGGGACTCTCGTCTGTCTCTGCTTGGGGCTACTTCAATAGCACTCAAACCATAGCGATAGAACTTGGAACTACATTATTGTGTCAAGTTTCAAAGAGCTAGCACAAACCGTGTTTGATTTAGAGTTCCAACTACATGTATCCATATAGGAGAAAACAGAGTGAAACCTAAACATGAAAACGGTTACTGCAAAGGAACGGTTTAACCTAGAAGAACGAAATTTGGTGAGCCAACTGAGAATCGTGTACTGATCACTACCTGCAATTATCATCAATATTGGGTGAAAAAATGTTTGCTGAGATTTCAGGAAACTCGCAGTTTTTTGGAAGCTTGGCAACCCCTTTCAATGACAGGGATTCTCGTCAGTCTCTGCTTGGGGCTACGTCAATAGCACACAAACCATAGCGATAGAACTTGGAACTACAATATTGTGCCAAGTTTCAAAGAGCTAGCACAATCCGTGTTTGATTTAGAGTTCCAACTACATGTATCCATATAGAAGAAAACAGAGTGAAACCTAAACATGAAAACGGTTACTGCGAAGGAACGGTTTAACCTAGAAGAACGAAATTTAGTGAGCCAAGTGAGATTCGTGTACTGATCACTACCGGCAAGTATCATCAAGATTGGGTGAAAAAATGTTTGCTTAGATTTCAGGAAACTCGCAGTTGTTTGGAAGCCTGGCAACCCCTCTCTATGAAAGGGATTCTCGTCAGTCTCTGCTTGGGACTACTTCAATAGCACACAAACCATAGCGATAGAACTCGGAACTACATTATTGTGCCAAGTTTCAACGAGCTAGCACAAACCGTGTTTGATTTAGAGTTCCAACTACATGTATCCATATCGGAGGAAACAGAGTGAAACCTAAACTTGAAAACGGTTACTGCAAAGGAACGGTTTAACCTAGAAGAACGACATTTAGTGAGCCAAGTGAGATTCGTGTACTTATCACTACCTGCAAGTATCATCAAGATTGGGTGAAAAATGTTTGCTGAGATTTCAGGAAACTCTTAGTTTTTTGGAAGCCCTGCAACCCCTTTCAATGAAAGTGATTCTCATCAGTCTCTGCTTGGGGCTACTTCAATAGCACACAAACCATAGCGATAGAACTTGGAACTACATTATTGTGCCAAGTTTCAAAGAGCTAGCACAAACCGTGTTTGATTTAGAGTTCCAACTACATGTATCCATATAGGAGAAAACAGAGTGAAACCTAAACTTGAAAACGGTTACTGCAAAGGAACGGTTTAACCTAGAAGAACGAAATTTAGTGAGCCAAGTGGGATTCGTGTACTGATCGCTACCTGCAAGTATCATCAAGATTGGGTGAAAAAATGTTTGCTGAGATTTCAGGAAACTCGTAGTTTTTTGGAAGCTTGGCAACCTCTTTCAAAGAAAGCGATTCTCGTCAGTCTCTGCTTGGGGCTACTTCAATAGCACACAAACCATAGCGATAGAAATTGGAACTACATTATTGTGCCAAGTTTCAAAGAGCTAGCACAAACCGTGTTGATTTAGAGTTCCAACTACATGTATCCATATAGGAGAAAACAGAGTGAAACCTAAACATGAAAACGGTTACTGCAAAGGAACGGTTTAACCTAGAAGAACGAAGTTTGGTGAGCCAAGTGGGATTGGTGTACTGATCATTAGATGGGAGTATCATCAAGATTGGGTGAAAAAATGTTTGCTGAGATTTCAGGAAACTCGCAGTTTGTTGGAAGCCTGGCAACCCCTTTCAACGAAAGTGATTCTCGTCAGTCTCTGCTTGGGGCTACTTCAATAGCACACAAACCATAGCGATAGAACTTGGAACTACATTATTGTGCCAAGTTTCAAAGAGCTAGCACAAACCGTGTTTGACTTAGAGTTCCAACTACATGTATCCATATAGGAGAAAACAGAGTGAAACCTAAACATGAAAACGGTTACTGCAAAGGAATGGTTTAACCTAGAAGAACGAAATTTAGTGAGCCAAGTGGGATTCGTGTACTGATCACTACCTGTAAGTATCATCAAGATTGGGTGAAAAAATGTTTGCTTAGATTTCAGGAAACTCGCAGTTGTTTGGAAGCCTGGCAACCCCTCTCTATGAAAGGGATTCTCGTCAGTCTCTGCTTGGGACTACTTCAATAGCACACAAACCATAGCGATAGAACTCGGAACTACATTATTGTGCCAAGTTTCAACGAGCTAGCACAAACCGTGTTTGATTTAGAGTTCCAACTACATGTATCCATATAGGAGAAAACAGAGTGAAACCTAAACATGAAAACGGTTACTGCAAAGGAACGGTTTAACCTAGAAGAACGAAATTTGGTGAGCCAAGTGTGATTGGTGTACTGATCATTAAATGGAAGTATCATCAAGATTGGGTGAAAAAATGTTTGCTGAGATTTCAGGAAACTCGCAGTTTTTTGGAAGCCTCCAACCCATTTCAATGAAAGTGATTCTCGTCAGTCTCTGCTTGGGGCTACTTCAATAGCACACAAACCATAGCGATAGAACTTGGAACTACATTATTGTGCCACGTATCAAAGAGCTAGCACAAACCATGTTTGATTTAGAGTTCCAACTACATGTATCCATATAGGAGAAAAGAGAGTGAAACCTAAACATGAAAACGGTTACTGCAAAGGAACAGTTTAACCTAGAAGAACGAAATTTGGTGAGCCAAGTGGGATTGGTGTACTGATCACTACCTGCAAGTATCATCAAGATTGGGTGAAAAAATGTTTGCTGAGATTTCAGGAAACTCGCAGTTTTTTGGAAGCCTCGAACCCATTTCAATGAAAGTGATTCTCGTCAGTCTCTGCTTGGGGCTACTTCAATAGCACACAAACCATAGCGATAGAACTTGGAACTACATTATTGTGCCACGTTTCAAAGAGCTAGCACAAACCGTGTTTGATTTAGAGTTCCAACTACATGTATCCATATAGGAGAAAACAGAGTGAAACCTAAACATGAAAACGGTAACTGCCAAGGAACGGTTTAACCTAGAAGAACGAAATTTCGTGAGCCAAGTGGGATTGGTGTACTGATCATAAAATGGAAGTATCATCAAGATTGGGTGAAAAAATGTTTGCTGAGATTTCAGGAAACTCGTAGTTTTTTGGAAGCTTGGCAACCCCTTTCAATGAAAGTGATTCTCGTCAGTCTCTGCTTGGGGCTAATTCAATAGCACACAAACCATAGTGATAGAACTTGGAACTACATTATTGTGCCAAGTTTCAAAGAGCTAGCACAATCCGTGTTTGATTAGAGTTCCAACTACATTATAGGCGAAAACAAAGTGAAACCTAAACATGAAAACGGTTACTGCAAAGGAACGGTTTAAGCTAGAAGAACGGAATTTGGTGAGCTAAGTGGGATTGGTGTACTGATCACTACCTGCAAGTATCATCAAGATTGGGTGAAAAAATCTTTGCTGAGATTTCAGGAAACTCGCAGTTTTTTGGGAACTTGGCAACCCCTTTCAATGAAAGAGATTCTCGTCAGTCTCTGCTTGGGGCTACTTCAATAGCACACAAACCATAGTGATAGAACTTGGAACTACATTATTGTGCCAAGTTTCAAAGAGCTAGCACAAACCGTGTTTGATTTAGAGTTCCAACTACATGTATCCATATAGGAGAAAACAGAGTGAAACCTAAACATGAAAACGGTTCCTGCAAAGGAACGGTTTAACCTAGAAGAACGAAATTTGGTGAGCCAACTGAGATTCGTGTACTGATCACTACCTGCAATTATCATCAATATTGGGTGAAAAAATGTTTGCTGAGATTTCAGGAAACTCGCAGTTTTTTGGAAGCTTGGCAACCCCTTTCAATGATAGGGATTCTCGTCAGTCTCTGCTTGGGGCTACGTCAATAGCACACAAACCATAGCGATAGAACTTGGAACTACAATATTGTGCAAGTTTCAAAGAGCTAGCACAATCCGTGTTTGATTTAGAGTTCCAACTACATGTATCCATATAGGAGAAAACTGAGTGAAACCTAAACATGAAAACGGTTACTGCAAAGGAACGGTTTAACCTAGAAGAACGAAATTTAGTGAGCCAAGTGGGATTCGTGTACTGATCACTACCTGTAAGTATCATCAAGATTGGGTGAAAAAATGTTTGCTTAGATTTCAGGAAACTCGCAGTTGTTTGGAAGCCTGGCAACCCCTCTCTATGAAAGGGATTCTCTTCAGTCTCTGCTTGGGACTACTTCAATAGCACACAAACCATAGCGATAGAACTCGGAACTACATTATTGTGCCAAGTTTCAACGAGCTAGCACAACCGTGTTTGATTTAGAGTTCCAACTACATGTATCCATATCGGAGGAAACAGAGTGAAACCTAAACTTGAAGACGGTTACTGCAAAGGAACGGTTTAACCTAGAAGAACGACATTTAGTGAGCCAAGTGAGATTCGTGTACTTATCACTACCTGCAAGTATCATCAAGATTGGGTGAAAAAATGTTTGCTGAGATTTCAGGAAACTCTTAGTTTTTTGGAAGCCCTGCAACCCCTTTCAATGAAAGTGATTCTCATCAGTCTCTGCTTGGGGCTACTTCAATAGCACACAAACCATAGCGATAGAACTTGGAACTACAATATTGTGCCAAGTTTCAAAGAGCTAGCACAATCCGTGTTTGATTTAGAGTTCCAACTACATGTATCCATATAGGAGAAAACTGAGTGAAACCTAAACATGAAAACGGTTACTGCAAAGGAACGGTTTAACCTAGAAGAACGAAATTTAGTGAGCCAAGTGGGATTCCGTGTACTGATCACTACCTGTAAGTATCATCAAGATTGGGTGAAAAAATGTTTGCTTAGATTTCAGGAAACTCGCAGTTGTTTGGAAGCCTGGCAACCCCTCTCTATGAAAGGGATTCTCTTCAGTCTCTGCTTGGGACTACTTCAATAGCACACAAACCATAGCGATAGAACTCGGAACTACATTATTGTGCCAAGTTTCAACGAGCTAGCACAAACCGTGTTTGATTTAGAGTTCCAACTACATGTATCCATATCGGAGGAAACAGAGTGAAACCTTAACTTGAAAACGGTTACTGCAAAGGAACGGTTTAACCTAGAAGAACGACATTTAGTGAGCCAAGTGAGATTCGTGTACTTATCACTACCTGCAAGTATCATCAAGATTGGGTGAAAAAATGTTTGCTGAGATTTCAGGAAACTCTTAGTTTTTTGGAAGCCCTGCAACCCCTTTCAATGAAAGTGATTCTCATCAGTCTCTGCTTGGGGCTACTTCAATAGCACACAAACCATAGCGATAGAACTTGGAACTACATTATTGTGCCAAGTTTCAAAGAGCTAGCACAAACCGTGTTTGATTTAGAGTTCCAACTACATGTATCCATATAGGAGAAAACAGAGTGAAACCTAAACTTGAAAACGGTTACTGCAAAGGAACGGTTTAACCTAGAAGAACGAAATTTAGTGAGCCAAGTGAGATTCGTGTAATGATCAATACCTGCAAAGTATCATCAAGATTGGGTGAAAAAATGTTTGCTGAGATTTCAGGAAACTCGTAGTTTTTTGGAAGCTTGGCAACCCCTTTCAATGAAAGTGATTCTCCTCAGTCTATGCTTGGGGCTACTTCAATAGCACACAAACCATAGCGATAGAACTTGGAACTACATTATTGTGCCAAGTTTCAAAGAGGTAGCACAAACCGTGTTTGATTTAGAGTTCCAACTACATGTATCCATATAGGAGAAAACAGAGTGAAACCTAAACATGAAAACGGTTACTGCAAAGGAACGGTTTAACCTAGAAGAACGAAATTTAGTGAGCCAAGTGGGATTCGTGTACTGATCGCTACCTGCAAGTATCATCAAGATTGGGTGAAAAAATGTTTGCTGAGATTTCAGGAAACTCGTAGTTTTTTGGAAGCTTGGCAACCTCTTTCAAAGAAAGCGATTCTCGTCAGTCTCTGCTTGGGGCTACTTCAATAGCACACAAACCATAGCGATAGAAATTGGAACTACATTATTGTGCCAAGTTTCAAAGAGCTAGCACAAACCGTGTTTGATTTAGAGTTCCAACTACATGTATCCATATAGGAGAAAACAGAGTGAAACCTAAACATGAAAACGGTTACTGCAAAGGAACGGTTTAACCTAGAAGAACGAAGTTTGGTGAGCCAAGTGGGATTGGTGTACTGATCATTAGATGGGAGTATCATCCAGATTGGGTGAAAAAATGTTTGCTGAGATTTCAGAAACTCGCAGTTTGTTGGAAGCCTGGCAACCCCTTTCAACGAAAGTGATTCTCGTCAGTCTCTGCTTGGGGCTACTTCAATAGCACAAAAACCATAGCGATAGAACTTGGAACTACATTATTGTGCCAAGTTTCAAAGAGCTAGCACAAACACGTGTTTGACTTAGAGTTCCAACTACATGTATCCATATAGGAGAAAACAGAGTGAAACCTAAACATGAAAACGGTTACTGCAAAGGAACGGTTTAACCTAGAAGAACGAAATTTAGTGAGCCAAGTGGGATTCGTGTACTGATCACTACCTGTAAGTATCATCAAGATTGGGTGAAAAATGTTTGCTTAGATTTCAGGAAACTCGCAGTTGTTTGGAAGCCTGGCAACCCCTCTCTATGAAAGGGATTCTCGTCAGTCTCTGCTTGGGACTACTTCAATAGCACACAAACCATAGCGATAGAACTCTGGAACTACATTATTGTGCCAAGTTTCAACGAGCTAGCACAAACCGTGTTTGATTTAGAGTTCCAACTACATGTATCCATATAGGAGAAAACAGAGTGAAACCGAAACATGAAAACGGTTACTGCAAAGGAACGGTTTAACCTAGAAGAACGAAGTTTGGTGAGCCAAGTGTGATTGGTGTACTGATCATTAAATGGAAGTATCATCAAGATTGGGTGAAAAAATGTTTGCTGAGATTTCAGGAAACTCGCAGTTTTTTGGAAGCCTCCAACCCATTTCAATGAAAGTGATTCTCGTCAGTCTCTGCTTGGGGCTACTTCAATAGCACACAAACCATAGCGATAGAACTTGGAACTACATTATGGTGCCACGTATCAAAGAGCTAGCACAAACCATGTTTGATTTAGAGTTCCAACTACATGTATCCATATAGGAGAAAACAGAGTGAAACCTAAACATGAAAACGGTTACTGCAAAGGAACAGTTTAACCTAGAAGAACGAAATTTGGTGAGCCAAGTGGGATTGGTGTACTGATCACTACCTGCAAGTATCATCAAGATTGGGGTGAAAAAAATGTTTGCTGAGATTTCAGGAAACTCGCATTTTTTTGGAAGCCTCGAACCCATTTCAATGAAAGTGATTCTCGTCAGTCTCTGCTTGGGGCTACTTCAATAGCACACAAACCATAGCGATAGAACTTGGAACTACATTATTGTGCCAAGTTTCAACGAGCTAGCACAAACCGTTTTTGATTTAGAGTTCCAACTACATGTATCCATATAGGAGAAAACAGAGTGAAACCTAAACATGAAAACGGTAACTGCCAAGGAACGGTTTAACCTAGAAGAACGAAATTTGGTGAGCCAAGTGGGATTGGTGTACTGATCATAAAATGGAAGTATCATCAAGATTGGGTGAAAAAATGTTTGCTGAGATTTCAGGAAACTCGTAGTTTTTTGGAAGCTTGGCAACCCCTTTCAATGAAAGTGATTCTCGTCAGTCTCTGCTTGGGGCTAATTCAATAGCACACAAACCATAGCGATAGAACTTGGAACTACATTATTGTGCCAAGTTTCAAAGAGCTAGCACAAACCGTGTTTGATTTAGAGTTCCAACTACATGTATCTATATAGGAGAAAACAGAGTGAAACCTAAACATGAAAACGGTTACTGCAAAGGAACGGTTTAACCTAGAAGAACGAAGTTTGGTGAGCCAAGTGGGATTGGTGTACTGATCATTAGATGGGAGTATCATCCAGATTGGGTGAAAAAATGTTTGCTGAGATTTCAGGAAACTCGCAGTTTGTTGGAAGCCTGGCAACCCCTTTCAACGAAAGTGATTCTCGTCAGTCTCTGCTTGGTGCTACTTCAATAGCACACAAACCATAGCGATAGAACTTATAACTACATAATTGTGCCAAGTTTCAAAGAGCTAACACAAACCATGTTTGATTTAGAGTTCCAACTACATGTATCCATATAGGAGAAAACAGAGTGAAACCTAAACATGAAAACGGTTACTGCACAGGAACGGTTTAACCTAGAAGAACGAAATTTGGTGAGCTAAGTGGGATTGGTGTACTGATCACTACCTGCAATTATCATCAAGATTCGGTGAAAAAATGTTTGCTGAGATTTCAGGAAACTAGCAGTTTTTGGAAGCCTGGTAACCCCTTTCTATGATAGGGATTCTCGACAGTCTCTGCTTGGGGCTACTTCAATAGCACTCAAACCATAGCGATAGAACTTGGAACTACATTATTGTGTCAAGTTTCAAAGAGCTAGCACAAACCGTGTTTGATTTAGAGTTCCAACTACATGTATCCATATAGGAGAAAACAGAGTGAAACCTAAACATGAAAACGGTTACTGCAAAGGAACGGTTTAACCTAGAAGTACGAAATTTAGTGAGCCAAGTGGGATTCGTGTACTGATCACTACCTGTAAGTATCATCAAGATTGGGTGAAAAAATGTTTGCTTAGATTTCAGGAACTCGCAGTTTTTTGGAAGCCTGGCAACCCCTCTCTATGAAAGGGATTCTCGTCAGTCTCTGCTTGGGACTACTTCAATAGCACACAAACCATAGCGATAGAACTCGGAACTACATTATTGTGCCAAGTTTCAACGAGCTAGCACAAACCGTGTTTGATTTAGAGTTCCAACTACATGTATCCATATCGGAGAAAACAGAGTGAAACCTAAACTTGAAAACGGTTACTGCAAAGGAACGGTTTAACCTAGAAGAACGAAATTTAGTGAGCCAAGTGAGATTCGTGTACTGATCACTACCTGCAAGTATCATCAAGATTGGGTGAAAAAATGTTTGCTGAGATTTCAGGAAACTCGCAGTTTTTTGGAAGCTTGACAACCCCTTTCAATGAAAGGGATTCTCGTCAGTCTCTGCTTGGGGCTACTTCAATAGCACACAAACCATAGCGATAGAACTTGGAACTACATTATTGTGCCAAGTTTGAAAGAGCTTGCAGAAACCGTGTTTGATTTAGAGTTCCAACTACATGTATCCATATCGGAGGAAACAGAGTGAAACCTAAACTTGAAAACGGTTACTGCAAAGGAACGGTTTAACCTAGAAGAACGAAATTTAGTGAGCCAAGTGAGATTCGTGTACTTATCACTACCTGCAAGTATCATCAAGATTGGGTGAAAAAATGTTTGCTGAGATTTCAGGAAACTCTTAGTTTGGAAGCCCTGCAACCCCTTTCAATGAAAGTGATTCTCATCAGTCTCTGCTTGGGGCTACTTCAATAGCACACAAACCATAGCGATAGAACTTGGAACTACATTATTGTGCCACGTATCAAAGAGCTAGCACAAACCATGTTTGATTTAGAGTTCCAACTACATGTATCCATATAGGAGAAAACAGAGTGAAACCTAAACATGAAAACGGTTACTGCAAAGGAACAGTTTAACCTAGAAGAACGAAATTTTGGTGAGCCAAGTGGGATTGGTGTACTGATCACTACCTGCAAGTATCATCAAGATTGGGTGAAAAAATGTTTGCTGAGATTTCAGGAAACTCGCATTTTTTGGAAGCCTCGAACCCATTTCAATGAAAGTGATTCTCGTCAGTCTCTGCTTGGGGCTACTTCAATAGCACACAAACCATAGCGATAGAACTTGGAACTACATTATTGTGCCAAGTTTCAACGAGCTAGCACAAACCGTTTTTGATTTAGAGTTCCAACTACATGTATCCATATAGGAGAAAACAGAGTGAAACCTAAACATGAAAAACGGTAACTGCCAAGGAACGGTTTAACCTAGAAGAACGAAATTTGGTGAGCCAAGTGGGATTGGTGTACAGATCATAAAATGGAAGTATCATCAAGATTGGGTGAAAAAATGTTTGCTGAGATTTCAGGAAACTCTTAGTTTTTTGGAAGCTTGGCAACCCCTTTCAATGAAAGTGATTCTCGTCAGTCTCTGCTTGGGGCTAATTCAATAGCACACAAACCATAGCGATAGAACTTGGAACTACATTATTGTGCCAAGTTTCAAAGAGCTAGCACAATCCGTGTTTGATTTAGAGTTCCAACTACATTATAGGCGAAAACAAAGTGAAACCTAAACATGAAAACGGTTACTGCAAAGGAACGGTTTTAAGCTAGAAGAACGGGAATTTGGTGAGCTAAGTGGGATTGGTGTACTGATCACTACCTGCAAGTATCATCAAGATTGGGTTAAAAAATCTTTGCTGAGATTTCAGGAAACTCGCAGTTTTTTGGGAGCTTGGCAAAACCCTTTCAATGAAAGAGATTCTCGTCAGTCTCTGCTTGGGGCTACTTCAATAGCACACAAACCATAGTGATAGAACTTCGAACTACATTATTGTGCCAAGTTTCAAAGAGCTAGCACAACCGTGTTTGATTTAGAGTTCCAACTACATGTATCTATATAGGAGAAAACAGAGTGAAACCTAAACATGAAAACGGTTACTGCAAAGGAACGGTTTAACCTAGAAGAACGAAGTTTGGTGAGCCAAGTGGGATTGGTGTACTGATCATTAGATGGGAGTATCATCAAGATTGGGTGAAAAAATGTTTGCTGAGATTTCAGGAAACTCGCAGTTTGTTGGAGCCTGGCAACCCCTTTCAATGAAAGTGATTCTCGTCAGTCTCTGCTTGGGGCTACTTCAATAGCACACAAACCATAGCGATAGAACTTGGAACTACATAATTGTGCCAAGTTTCAAAGAGCTAACACAAACCATGTTTGATTTAGAGTTCCAACTACATGTATCCATATAGGAGAAAACAGAGTGAAACCTAAACATGAAAACGGTTACTGCACAGGAACGGTTTAACCTAGAAGAACGAAATTTGGTGAGCTAAGTGGGATTGGTGTACTGATCACTACCTGCAAGTATCATCAAGATTCGGTGAAAAAATGTTTGCTGAGATTTCAGGAAACTCGCAGTTTTTTGGAAGCCTGGTAACCCCTTTCTATGATAGGGATTCTCGACAGTCTCTGCTTGGGGCTACTTCAATAGCACTCAAACCATAGCGATAGAACTTGGAACTACATTATTGTGTCAAGTTTCAAAGAGCTAGCACAAACCGTGTTTTATTTAGAGTTCCAACTGCATGTATCCATATAGGAGAAAACAGAGTGAAACCTAAACATGAAAACGGTTACTGAAAAGGAACGGTTTAACCTAGAAGAACGAAATTTAGTGAGCCAAGTGGGATTCGTGTACTGATCACTACCTGTAAGTATCATCAAGATTGGGTGAAAAAATGTTTGCTTAGATTTCAGGAAACTCGCAGTTGTTTGGAAGCCTGGCAACCCCTCTCTATGAAAGGGATTCTCGTCAGTCTCTGCTTGGGACTACTTCAATAGCACACAAACCATAGCGATAGAACTCGGAACTACATTATTGTGCCAAGTTTCAACGAGCTAGCACAAACCGTGTTTGATTTAGCGTTCCAACTACATGTATCCATATAGGAGAAAACAGAGTGAAACCTAAACATGAAAACGGTTACTGCAAAGGAACGGTTTAACCTAGAAGAACGAAATTTGGTGAGCCAAGTGTGATTGGTGTACTGATCATTAAATGGAAGTATCATCAAGATTGGGAGAAAAAATGTTTGCTGAGATTTCAGGAAACTCGCAGTTTTTGGAAGCCTCCAACCCATTTCAATGAAAGTGATTCTCGTCACTCTCTGCTTGGGGCTACTTCAATAGCACACAAACCATAGCGATAGAACTTGGAACTTCATTATTGTGCCACGTATCAAAGAGCTAGCACAAACCATGTTTGATTTAGAGTTCCAACTACATGTATCCATATAGGAGAAAACAGAGTGAAACCTAAACATGAAAACGGTTACTGCAAAGGAACGGTTTAACCTAGAAGAACGAAATTTAGTGAGCCAAGTGAGATTCGTGTACTGATCACTACCGGCAAGTATCATCAAGATTAGGTGAAAAAGTGTTTGCTGAGATTTCAGGAAACTCGCAGTTTTTTGGAAGCTTGGCAACCCCTTTCAATGAAAGGGATTCTCATCAGTCTCTGCTTGGGGCTACTTCAATAGCACACAAACCAATTGCGATAGAACTTGGAACTACATTATTGTGCCAAATTTCAAAGAGCTTGCACAAACCGTGTTTGATTTAGAGTTCCAACTACAT
This sequence comes from Urocitellus parryii, assembly GCF_045843805.1. NCBI lineage: Eukaryota > Metazoa > Chordata > Mammalia > Rodentia > Sciuridae > Urocitellus > Urocitellus parryii. The sequence continues at coordinate 41,729 of NW_027552425.1, read as the reverse complement.
GTATCCATATCGGAGAAAACAGAGTGAAACCTAAACATGAAAACGGTTACTGCAAAGGAACGGTTTAACCTAGAAGAACGAGATTTAGTGAGCCAAGTGAGATTCGTGTACTGATCACTACCTGCAAGTATCATCAAGATTGGGTGAAAAAATGTTTGCTGAGATTTCAGGAAACTCGCAGTTTTTTGGAAGCATGGCAACCCCTTTCAATGAAAGGGATTCTCGTCAGTCTCTGCTTGGGGCTACTTCAATAGCACACAAACCATAGCGATAGAACTCGGAACTACATTATTGTGCCAAGTTTCAAAGAGCTAGCACAAACCGTGTTTGATTTAGAGTTCCAACTACATGTATCCATATAGGAGAAAACAGAGTGAAACCTAAACTTGAAAACGGTTACTGCCAAGGAACGGTTTAACCTAGAAGAACGAAATTTAGTGAGCCAAGTGAGATTCGTGTAATGATCAATACCTGCAAGTATCATCAAGATTGGGTGAAAAAATGTTTGCTGAGATTTCAGGAAACTCGCAGTTTTTTGGAAGCCTCCAACCCATTTCAATGAAAGTGATTCTCGTCAGTCTCTGCTTGGGGCTACTTCAATAGCACACAAACCATAGCGATAGAACTTGGAACTACATTATTGTGCCACGTATCAAAGAGCTAGCACAAACCATGTTTGATTTAGAGTTCCAACTACATGTATCCATATAGGAGAAAACAGAGTGAAACCTAAACATGAAAACGGTTACTGCAAAGGAACGGTTTAACCTAGAAGAACGAAATTTAGTGAGCCAAGTGAGATTCGTGTACTGATCACTACCGGCACGTATCATCAAGATTGGGTGAAAAAATGTTTGCTGAGATTTCAGGAAACTCGCAGTTTTTTGGAAGCTTGGCAACCCCTTTCAATGAAAGGGATTCTCGTCAGTCTCTGCTTGGGGCTACTTCAATAGCACACAAACCAATTGCGATAGAACTTGGAACTACATTATTGTGCCAAGTTTCAAAGAGCTTGCACAAACCGTGTTTGATTTAGAGTTCCAACTACATGCATCCATATCGGAGGAAACAGAGTGAAACCTAAACTTGAAAACGGTTACTGCAAAGGAACGGTTTAACCTAGAAGAACGAAATTTAGTGAGCCAAGTGAGATTCGTGTACTTATCACTACCTGCAAGTATCATCAAGATTGGGTGAAAAAATGTTTGCTGAGATTTCAGGAAACTCTTAGTTTTTTGGAAGCCCTGCAACCCCTTTCAATGAAAGTGATTCTCCTCAGTCTCTGCTTGGGGCTACTTCAATAGCACACAAACCATAGCGATAGAACTTGGAACTACATTATTGTGCCAAGTTTCAAAGAGCTAGCACAAACCGTGTTTGATTTAGAGTTCCAACTACATGTATCCATATAGGAGAAAACAGAGTGAAACCTAAACTTGAAAACGGTTACTGCAAAGGAACGGTTTAACCTAGAAGAACGAAATTTAGTGAGCCAAGTGAGATTCGTGTAATGATCAATACCTGCAAGTATCATCAAGATTGGGTGAAAAAATGTTTGCTGAGATTTCAGGAAACTCGTAGTTTTTTGGAAGCTTGGCAACCCCTTTCAATGAAAGTGATTCTCCTCAGTCTCTGCTTGGGGCTACTTCAATAGCACACAAACCATAGCGATAGAACTTGGAACTACATTATTGTGCCAAGTTTCAAAGAGGTAGCACAAACCGTGTTTGATTTAGAGTTCCAACTACATGTATCCATATAGGAGAAAACAGAGTGAAACCTAAACATGAAAACGGTTACTGCAAAGGAACGGTTTAACCTAGAAGAACGAAATTTAGTGAGCCAAGTGGGATTCGTGTACTGATCGCTACCTGCAAGTATCATCAAGATTGGGTGAAAAAATGTTTGCTGAGATTTCAGGAAACTCGCAGTTTGTTGGAAGCCTGGCAACCCCTTTCAATGAAAGTGATTCTCGTCAGTCTCTGCTTGGGACTACTTCAATAGCACACAAACCATAGCGATAGAACTCGGAACTACATTATTGTGCCAAGTTTCAACGAGCTAGCACAAACCGTTTTTGATTTAGAGTTCCAACTACATGTATCCATATAGGAGAAAACAGAGTGAAACCAAAACATGAAAACGGTTACTGCAAAGGAACGGTTTAACCTAGAAGAACGAAATTTGGTGAGCCAAGTGTGATTGGTGTACTGATCATTAAATGGAAGTATCATCAAGATTGGGTGAAAAAATGTTTGCTGAGATTTCAGGAAACTCGCAGTTTTTTGGAAGCCTCCAACCCATTTCAATGAAAGTGATTCTCGTCAGTCTCTGCTTGGGGCTACTTCAATAGCACACAAACCATAGCGATAGAACTTGGAACTACATTATTGTGCCAAGTTTCAACGAGCTAGCACAAACCGTTTTTGATTTAGAGTTCCAACTACATGTATCCATATAGGAGAAAACAGAGTGAAACCTAAACATGAAAACGGTAACTGCCAAGGAACGGTTTAACCTAGAAGAACGAAATTTGGTGAGCCAAGTGGGATTGGTGTACTGATCATAAAATGGAAGTATCATCAAGATTGGGTGAAAAAATGTTTGCTGAGATTTCAGGAAACTCGTAGTTTTTTGGAAGCTTGGCAACCCCTTTCAATGAAAGAGATTCTCGTCAGTCTCTGCTTGGGGCTACTTCAATAGCACACAAACCATAGCGATAGAACTTGGAACTACATTATTGTGCCAAGTTTCAAAGAGCTAGCACAATCCGTGTTTGATTTAGAGTTCCAACTACATTATAGGCGAAATAAAGTGAAACCTACACATGAAAACGGTTACTGCAAAGGAACGGTTTAAGCTAGAAGAACGGAATTTGGTGAGCTAAGTGGGATTGGTGTACTGATCACTACCTGCAAGTGTCATCAAGATTGGGTGAAAAAATCTTTGTTGAGATTTCAGGAAACTCGCAGTTTTTTGGGAGCTTGGCAACCCCTTTCAATGAAAGAGATTCTCGTCAGTCTCTGCTTTGGGCTACTTCAATAGCACACAAACCATAGTGATAGAACTTGGAACTACATTATTGTGCCAAGTTTCAAAGAGCTAGCACAAACCGTGTTTGATTTAGAGTTCCAACTACATGTATCTATATAGGAGAAAACAGAGTGAAACCTAAACATGAAAACGGTTACTGCAAAGGAACGGTTTAACCTAGAAGAACGAAGTTTGGTGAGCCAAGTGGGATTGGTGTACTGATCATTAGATGGGAGTATCATCAAGATTGGGTGAAAAAATGTTTACTGAGATTTCAGGAAACTCGCAGTTTGTTGGAAGCCTGGCAACCCCTTTCAATGAAAGTGATTCTCGTCAGTCTCTGCTTGGGGCTACTTCAATAGCACACAAACCATAGCGATAGAACTTGGAACTACATAATTGTGCCAAGTTTCAAAGAGCTAACACAAACCATGTTTGATTTAGAGTTCCAACTACATGTATCCATATAGGAGAAAACAGAGTGAAACCTAAACATGAAAACGGTTACTGCAAAGGAACGGTTTAACCTAGAAGAACGAAATTTGGTGAGCCAAGTGAGATTCGTGTACTGATCACTACCGGCCAATGTCATCAAGATTGGGTGAAAAAATGTTTGCTGTGATTTCAGGAAACTCGCAGTTTTTTGGAAGCTTGGCAACCCCTTTCAATGAAAGGGATTCTCGTCAGTCTCTGCTTGGGGCTACTTCAATAGCACACAAACCAATTGCGATAGAACTTGGAACTACATTATTGTGCCAAGTTTCAAAGAGCTTGCACAAACCGTGTTTGATTTAGAGTTCCAACTACATGTATCCATATAGGAGAAAACAGAGTGAAACCTAAACTTGAAAACAGTTACTGCAAAGGAACGGTTTAACCTAGAAGAACGAAATTTAGTGAGCCAAGTGAGATTCGTGTAATGATCAATACCTGCAAGTATCATCAAGATTGGGTGAAAAAATGTTTGCTGAGATTTCAGGAAACTCGTAGTTTTTTGGAAGCTTGGCAACCCCTTTCAATGAAAGGGATTCTCCTCAGTCTCTGCTTGGGGCTACTTTGATAGCACACAAACCATAGCGATAGAACTTGGAACTACATTATTGTGCCAAGTTTCAAAGAGGTAGCACAAACCGTGTTTGATTTAGAGTTCCAACTACATGTATCCATATAGGAGAAAACAGAGTGAAACCTAAACATGAAAACGGTTACTGCAAAGGAACGGTTTAACCTAGAAGAACGAAATTTAGTGAGGAAAGTGGGATTGGTGTACTGATCATTAAATGGAAGTATCATCAAGATTGGGTGAAAAAATGTTTGCTGAGATTTCAGGAAACTCGTAGTTTTTTGGAAGCTTGGCAACCTCTTTCAAAGAAAGCGATTCTCGTCAGTCTCTGCTTGGGGCTACTTCAATAGCACACAAACCATAGCGATAGAACTTGGAACTACATTATTGTGCCAAGTTTCAAAGAGCTAGCAAAAACCGTGTTTGATTTAGAGTTCCAACTACATGTATCCATATAGGAGAAAACAGAGTGAAACCTAAACATGAAAACGGTTACTGCAAAGGAACGGTTTAACCTAGAAGAAGGAAAATTGGTGAGCCAAGTGAGATTCGTGTACTGATCACTACCTGCAAGTATCATAAAGATCGGGTGAAAAAGTGTTTGCTGAGATTTCAGGAAACTCGTAGTTTTTTGCAACCTTGGCAACCCCTTTCAATGAAAGTGATTCTCGTCAGTCTCTGCTTGGGGCTACTTCAATAGCACACAAACCATAGCGATAGAACTTGGAACTACATTATTGTGCCAAGTTTCAAAGAGCTAGCACAAACCGTGTTTGACTTAGAGTTCCAACTACATGTATCCATATAGGAGAAAACAGAGTGAAACCTAAACATGAAAACGGTTACTGCAAAGGAACGGTTTAACCTAGAAGAACGAAATTTAGTGAGCCAAGTGGGATTCGTGTACTGATCACTACCTGTAAGTATTATCAAGATTGGTGAAAAAATGTTTGCTTAGATTTCAGGAAACTCGCAGTTGTTTGGAAGCCTGGCAAACCCTCTGTATGAAAGGGATTCTCGTCAGTCTCTGCTTGGGACTACTTCAATAGCACACAAACCATAGCGATAGAACTCGGAACTACATTATTGTGCCCAAGTTTCAACGAGCTAGCACAAACCGTGTTTGATTTAGAGTTCCAACTACATGTATCCATATAGGAGAAAACAGAGTGAAACCGAAACATGAAACGGTTACTGCAAAGGAACGGTTTAACCTAGAAGAACGAAATTTAGTGAGCCAAGTGTGATTGGTGTACTGATCATTAAATGGAAGTATCATCAAGATTGGGTGAAAAAATGTTTGCTGAGATTTCAGGAAACTCGTAGTTTTTTGGAAGCTTGGCAACCCCTTTCAATGAAGTGATTCTCGTCAGTCTCTGCTTGGGGCTACTTCAATAGCACACAAACCATAGCGATAGAACTTGGAACTACATTATTGTGCCAAGTTTCAAAGAGCTAGCACAATCCGTGTTTGATTTAGAGTTCCAACTACATTATAGGCGAAAACAAAGTGAAACCTAAACATGAAAACGGTTACTGCAAAGGAACGGTTTAAGCTAGAAGAACGGAATTTGGTGAGCGAAGTGGGATTGGTGTACTGATCACTACCTGCAAGTATCATCAAGATTGGGTGAAAAAATGTTTGCTGAGAATTCAGGAAACTCGTAGTTTTTTGGGAGCTTGGCAACCCCATTCAATGAAAGAGATTCTTGTCAGTCTCTGCTTGGGGCTACTTCAATAGCAAACAAACCATAGTGATAGAACTTGGAACTACATTATTGTGCCAAGTTTCAAAGAGCTAGCACAAACCGTGTTTGATTTAGAGTTCCAACTACATGTATCTATATAGGAGAAACAGAGTGAAACCTAAACATGAAAAACGGTTACTGCAAAGGAACGGTTTAACCTAGAAGAACGAAGTTTGGTGAGCCAAGTGGGATTGGTGTACTGATCATTAGATGGGAGTATCATCAAGATTGGGTGAAAAAATGTTTGCTGAGATTTCAGGAAACTCGCAGTTTGTTGGAAGCCTGGCAACCCCTTTCAATGAAAGTGATTCTCGTCAGTCTCTGCCTTGGGCTACTTCAATAGCACACAAACCATAGCGATAGAACTTGGAACTACATAATTGTGCCAAGTTTCAAAGAGCTAACACAAACCATGTTTGATTTAGAGTTCCAACTACATGTATCCATATAGGAGAAAACAGAGTGAAACCTAAACATGAAAACGGTTACTGCACAGGAACGGTTTAACCTAGAAGAAGGAAATTTGGTGAGCTAAGTGGGATTGGTGTACTGATCACTACCTGCAAGTATCATCAAGACTCGGTGAAAAAATGTTTGCTGAGATTTCAGGAAACTCGCAGTTTTTTGGAAGCCTGGTGACCCCTTTCTATGAAAGGGATTCTCGTCAGTCTCTGCTTGGGGCTACTTCAATAGCACTCAAACCATAGCGATAGAACTTGGAACTACATTATTGTGTCAAGTTTCAAAGAGCTAGCACAAACCGTGTTTGATTTAGAGTTCCAACTACATGTATCCATATAGGAGAAAACAGAGTGAAACCTAAACATGAAAACGGTTACTGCCAAAGGAACGGTTTAACCTAGAAGAAAGAAATTTGGTGAGCCAACTGAGATTCGTGTACTGATCACTACCGGCAAGTATCATCAAGATTGGGTGAAAAAAATGTTTGCTTAGATTTCAGGAAACTCGCAGTTGTTTGGAAGCCTGGCAACCCCTCTCTATGAAAGGGATTCTCGTCAGTCTCTGCTTGGGACTACTTCAATAGCACACAAACCATAGCGATAGAACTCGGAACTACATTATTGTGCCAAGTTTCAACGAGCTAGCACAAACCGTGTTTGATTTAGAGTTCCAACTACATGTATCCATATAGGAGAAAACAGAGTGAAACCTAAACTTGAAAACGGTTACTGCAAAAAGGAACGTTTTAACCTAGAAGAACGAAATTTAGTGAGCCAAGTGGGATTCGTGTACTGATCACTACCTGTAAGTATCATCAAGATTGGGTGAAAAAATGTTTGCTTAGATTTCAGGAAACTCGCAGTTGTTTGGAAGCCTGGCAACCCCTCTCTATGAAAGGGATTCTCGTCAGTCTCTGCTTGGGACTACTTCAATAGCACACAAACCATAGCGATAGAACTCGGAACTACATTATTGTGCCAAGTTTCAACGAGCTAGCACAACCGTGTTTGATTTAGAGTTCCAACTACATGTATCCATATAGGAGAAACAGAGTGAAACCTAAACTTGAAAACGGTTACTGCCAAGGAACGGTTTAACCTAGAAGAACGAAATTTAGTGAGTCAAGTGAGATTCGTGTAATGATCAAAACCTGCAAGTATCATCAAGATTGGGTGAAAAAATGTTTGCTGAGATTTCAGGGAAACTCGCAGTTTTTTGGAAGCCTCCAACCCATTTCAATAAAGTGATTCTCGTCAGTCCTCTGCTTGGGGCTACTTCAATAGCACACAAACCATAGCGATAGAACTTGGAACTACATTATTGTGCCACGTATCAAAGAGCTAGCACAAACCATGTTTTGATTTTAGAGTTCCAACTACATGTATCCATATAGGAGAAAACAGAGTGAACCTAAACATGAAAACGGTTACTGCAAAGGAACAGTTTAACCTAGAAGAACGAAATTTGGTGAGCCAAGTGGGATTGGTGTACTGATCACTACCTGCAAGTATCATCAAGATTGGGTGAAAAAATGTTTGCTGAGATTTCAGGAAACTCGCATTTTTTGGAAGCCTCGAACCCATTTCAATGAAAGTGATTCTCGTCAGTCTCTGCTTGGGGCTACTTCAATAGCACACAAACCATAGCGATAGAACTTGAACTACATTATTGTGCCAAGTTTCAACGAGCTAGCACAAACCGTTTTGATTTAGAGTTCCAACTACATGTATCCATATAGGAGAAAACAGAGTGAAAACCTAAACATGAAAACGGTAACTGCCAAGGAACGGTTAACCTAGAAGAACGAAATTTGGTGAGCCAAGTGGGATTGGTGTACTGATCATAAAATGGAAAGTATCATCAAGATTGGGTGAAAAAATGTTTGCTGAGATTTCAGGAAACTCTTAGTTTTTTGGAAAGCTTGGCAACCCCTTTCAATGAAAGTGATTCTCGTCAGTCTCTGCTTGGGGCTACTTCAATAGCACACAAACCATAGCGATAGAACTTGGAACTACATTATTGTGCCAAGTTTCAAAGAGCTAGCACAATCCGTGTTTGATTTAGAGTTCCAACTACATTATAGGCGAAAACAAAGTGAAACCTAAACATGAAAACGGTTACTGCAAAGGAACGGTTTAAGCTAGAAGAACGGGAAATTTGGTGAGCGAAGTGGGATTGGTGTACTGATCACTACCTGCAAGTATCATCAAGATTGGGTGAAAAAATGTTTGCTGAGAATTCAGGAAACTCGTAGTTTTTTGGGGAGCTTGGCAACCCCTTTCAATGAAAGAGATTCTTGTCAGTCTCTGCTTGGGGCTACTTCAATAGCAAACAAACCATAGTGATAGAACTTGGAACTACATTATTGTGCCAAGTTTCAAAGAGCTAGCACAAACTGTGTTTGATTTAGAGTTCCAACTACATGTATCTATATAGGAGAAAACAGAGTGAAACCTAAACATGAAAACGGTTACTGCAAAGGAACGGTTTAACCTAGAAGAACGAAGTTTGGTGAGCCAAGTGGGATTGGTGTACTGATCATTAGATGGGAGTATCATCAAGATTGGGTGAAAAAATGTTTGCTGAGATTTCAGGAAACTCGCAGTTTGTTGGAAGCCTGGCAACCCCTTTCAATGAAAGTGATTCTCGTCAGTCTCTGCTTGGGGCTACTTCAATAGCACACAAACCATAGCGATAGAACTTGGAACTACATAATTGTGCCAAGTTTCAAAGAGCTAACACAAACCATGTTTGATTTAGAGTTCCAACTACATGTATCCATATAGGAGAAAACAGAGTGAAACCTAAACATGAAAACGGTACTGCACAGGAACGTTTCAACCTAGAAGAAGGAAATTTGGTGAGCTAAGTGGGATTGGTGTACTGATCACTACCTGCAAGTATCATCAAGACTCGGTGAAAAAATGTTTGCTGAGATTTCAGGAAACTCGCAGTTTTTTGGAAGCCTGGTGACCCCTTTCTATGAAAGGGATTCTCGTCAGTCTCTGCTTGGGGCTACTTCAATAGCACTCAAACCATAGCGATAGAACTTGGAACTACATTATTGTGTCAAGTTTCAAAGAGCTAGCACAAACCGTTGTTGATTTAGAGTTCCAACTACATGTATCCATATAGAGAAAACAGAGTGAAACCTAAACATGAAAACGGTTACTGCAAAGGAACGGTTAACCTAGAAGAACGAAATTTGGTGAGCCAACTGAGATTCGTGTACTGATCACTACCGGCAAGTATCATCAAGATTGGGTGAAAAATGTTGCTTAGATTTCAGGAAACTCGCAGTTGTTTGGAAGCCTGGCAACCCCTCTCTATGAAAGGGATTCTCGTCAGTCTCTGCTTGGGACTACTTCAATAGCACACAAACCATAGCGATAGAACTCGGAACTACATTATTGTGCCAAGTTTCAACGAGCTAGCACAAACCGTGTTTGATTTAGAGTTCCAACTACATGTATCCATATAGGAGAAAACAGAGTGAAACCTAAACTTGAAAACGGTTACTGCAAAGGAACGGTTTAACCTAGAAGAACGAAATTTAGTGAGCCAAGTGGGATTCGTGTACTGATCACTACCTGTAAGTATCATCAAGATTGGGTGAAAAAATGGTTTGCTTAGATTTCAGGAAACTCGCAGTTGTTTGGAAGCCTGGCAACCCATCTCTATGAAAGGGATTCTCGTCAGTCTCTGCTTGGGACTACTTCAATAGCACACAAACCATAGCGATAGGAACTCGGAACTACATTATTGTGTCCAAGTTTCAACGAGCTAGCACAAACGTGTTTGATTTAGAGTTCCAACTACATGTATCCATATAGGAGAAAACAGAGTGAAACCTAAACTTGAAAACGGTTACTGCCAAGGAACGGTTTAACCTAGAAGAACGAAATTTAGTGAGCCAAGTGAGATTCGTGTAATGATCAATACCTGCAAGTAATCATCAAGATTGGGTGAAAAAATGTTTGCTGAGATTTTCAGGAAACTCGCAGTTTTTTGGAAGCCTCCAACCCATTTCAATGAAAGTGATTCTCGTCAGTCTCTGCTTGGGGCTACTTCAATAGCACACAAACCATAGCGATAGAACTTGGAACTACATTATTGTGCCACGTATCAAAGAGCTAGCACAAACCATGTTTGATTTAGAGTTTCCAACTACATGTATCCATATAGGAGAAACAGAGTGAAACCTAAACAGAAAACGGTTACTGCAAAGGAACAGTTTAACCTAGAAGAACGAAATTTTGGTGAGCCAAGTGGGATTGGTGTACTGATCACTACCTGCAAGTATCATCAAGATTCGGTGAAAAAATGTTTGCTGAGATTTCAGGAAACTCGCAGTTTTTGGAAGCCTGGTAACCCCTTTCTATGATAGGGATTCTCGACAGTCTCTGCTTGGGGCTACCTTCAATAGCACTCAAACCATAGCGATAGAACTTGGAACTACATTATTGTGTCAAGTTTCAAAGAGCTAGTACAAACCGTGTTTGATTTAGAGTTCCAACTACATGTATCCATATAGGAGAAACAGAGTGAAACCTAAACATGAAACGGTTACTGCAAAGGAACGGTTTAACCTAGAAGAACGAAATTTAGTGAGCCAAGTGGGATTCGTGTACTGATCACTACCTGTAAGTATCATCAAGATTGGGTGAAAAAATGTTTGCTTAGATTTCAGGAAACTCGAAGTTGTTTGGAAGCCTGGCAACCCCTCTCTATGAAAGGGATTCTCGTCAGTCTCTGCTTGGGACTACTTCAATAGCACACAAACCATAGCGATAGAACTCGGAACTACATTATTGTGCCAAGTTTCAACGAGCTAGCACAAACCGTGTTTGATTTAGAGTTCCAACTACATGTATCCATATAGGAGAAAACAGAGTGAAACCGAAACATGAAAACGGTTACTGCAAAGGAACGGTTTAACCTAGAAGAACGAAATTTGGTGAGCCAAGTGTGATTGGTGTACTGATCATTAAATGGAAGTATCATCAAGATTGGGAGAAAAAATGTTTGCTGAGATTTCAGGAAACTCGCAGTTTTTTGGAAGCCTCCAACCCATTTCAATGAAAGTGATTCTCGTCAGTCTCTGCTTGGGGCTACTTCAATAGCACACAAACCATAGCGATAGAACTTGGAACTACATTATTGTGCCACGTATCAAAGAGCTAGCACAACCATTTTTGATTTAGAGTTCCAACTACATGTATCCATATAGGAGAAAACAGAGTGAAACCTAAACATGAAAACGGTTACTGCAAAGGAACGGTTTAACCTAGAAGAACGAAATTTAGTGAGCCAAGTGAGATTCGTGTACTGATCACTACCTGCAAGTATCATCAAGATTGGGTGAAAAAATGTTTGCTGAGATTTTCAGGAAACTCGCAGTTTTTTGGAAGCTTGACAACCCCTTTCTATGAAAGGGATTCTCGTCAGTCTCTGCTTGGGGCTACTTCAATAGCACACAAACCATAGCGATAGAACTTGGAACTACATTATTGTGCCAAGTTTCAAAGAGCTAGCACAAACCGTATTTGATTTAGAGTTCCAACTACATGTATCCATATAGGAGAAAACAGAGTGAAACCTAAACTTGAAAACGGTTACTGCCAAGAACGGTTTAACCTAGAAGAACGAAATTTAGTGAGCCAAGTGAGATTCGTGTAATGATCAATACCTGCAAGTATCATCAAGATTGGGTGAAAAAATGTTTGCTGAGATTTCAGGAAACTCGCAGTTTTTTGGAAGCCTCCAACCCATTTCAATGAAAGTGATTCTCGTCAGTCTCTGCTTGGGGCTACTTCAATAGCACACAAACCATAGTGATAGAACTTGGAACTACATTATTGTGCACGTATCAAGAGCTAGCACAAAGCATGTTTGATTTAGAGTTCCAACTACATGTATCCATATAGGAGAAAACAGAGTGAAACCTAAACATGAAAACGGTTACTGCAAAGGAACAGTTTAACCTAGAAGAACGAAATTTGGTGAGCCAAGTGGGATTGGTGTACTGATCACTACCTGCAAGTATCATCAAGATTGTGTGAAAAAATGTTTGCTGAGATTTCAGGAAACTCGCAGTTTTTTGGAAGCCTCCAACCCATTTCAATGAAAGTGATTCTCGTCAGTCTCTGCTTGGGGCTACTTCAATAGCACACAAACCATAGCGATAGAACTTGGAACTACATTATTGTGCCACGTATCAAAGAGCTAGCACAAACCATGTTTGATTTAGAGTTCCAACTACATGTATCCATATAGGAGAAAACAGAGTGAAACCTAAACATGAAAACGGTTACTGCAAAGGAACGGTTTAACCTAGAAGAACGAAATTTAGTGAGCCAAGTGAGATTCGTGTACTGATCACTACCTGCAAGTATCATCAAGATTGGGTGAAAAAATGTTTGCTGAGATTTCAGGAAACTCGCAGTTTTTTGGAAGCTTGACAACCCCTTTCTATGAAAGGGATTCTCGTCCGTCTCTTCTTGGGGCTACTTCAATAGCACACAAACCATAGCGATAGAACTTGGAACTACATTATTGTGCCAAGTTTCAAAGAGCTAGCACAAACCGTATTTGATTTAGAGTTCCAAACTACATGTATCCATATAGGAGAAAACAGAGTGAAACCTAAACTTGAAAACGGTTACTGCCAAGGAACGGTTTAACCTAGAAGAACGAAATTTAGTGAGCCAAGTGAGATTCGTGTAATGATCAATACCTGCAAGTATCATCAAGATTGGGTGAAAAAATGTTTGCTGAGATTTCAGGAAACTCGCAGTTTTTGGAAGCCTCCAACCCATTTCAATGAAAGTGATTCTCGACAGTCTCTGCTTGGGGCTACTTCAATAGAACAAAAACCATAGCGATAGAACTTGGAACTACATTATTGTGCCACGTATCAAAGAGCTAGCACAAAGCATGTTTGATTTAGAGTTCCAACTACATGTATCCATATAGGAGAAAACAGAGTGAAACCTAAACATGAAAACGGTTACTGCAAAGGAACAGTTTAACCTAGAAGAACGAAATTTGGTGAGCCAAGTGGGATTGGTGTACTGATCACTACCTGCAAGTATCATCAAGATTGTGTGAAAAAATGTTTGCTGAGATTTCAGGAAACTCGCAGTTTTTTGGAAGCCTGGCAACCCCTTTCTATGGAATGGATTCTCTTCAGTCTCTGCTAGGGGCTACTTCAATAGCACACAAACCATAGCGATAGAACATGGAACTACATTATTGTGTCAAGTTTCAAAGAGCTAGCACACACCGTGTTTGATTTAGACTTCCAACTACATGTATCCATATAGGAGAAAACAGAGTGAAACCTAAACATGAAAACGGTTACTGCAAAGGAACGGTTTAACCTAGAAGAACGAAATTTGGTGAGCCAAGTGGGATTGGTGTACTGATCATAAAATGGAAGTATCATCAAGATTGGGTGAAAAAATGTTTGCTGAGATTTCAGGAAACTCGCAGTTTTTGGAAGCTTGGCAACCTCTTTCAATGAAAGGGATTCTCGTCAGTCTCTGCTTGGGGCTACTTCAAGAGCACACAAACCATAGCGATAGAACTTGGAACTACATTATTGTGCCAAGTTTCAAAGAGCTAGCACAAACCGTGTTTGACTGAGAGTTCCAACTACATGTATCCATATAGGAGAAAACAGAGTGAAACGTAAACATGAAAACGGTTACTGCAAAGGAACGGTTTAACCTAGAAGAACGAAATTTAGTGAGCCAAGTGGGATTCGTGTACTGATCACTACCTGTAAGTATCATCAAGATTGGGTGAAAAAATGTTTGCTGAGATTTCAGGAAACTCGCAGTTGTTTGGAAGCCTGGCAACCCCTCTCTATGAAAGGATTCTCGTCAGTCTCTGCTTGGGGCTACTGCAATAGCACACAAACCATAGCGATAGAACTTGGAACTATATTATTGTGCCAAGTTTCAAAGAGCTAGCACAAACCGTGTTTGATTTAGAGTTCCAACTACATGTATCCATATAGGAGAAAACAGAGTGAAACCGAAACATGAAAACGGTTACTGCAAAGGAACGGTTTAACCTAGAAGAACGAAATTTGGTGAGCCAAGTGTGATTGGTGTACTGATCATTAAATGGAAGTATCATCAAGATTGGGTGAAAAAATGTTTGCTGAGATTTCAGGAAACTCCGCAGTTTTTTGGAAGCCTCCAACCCATTTCAATGAAGTGATTCTCGTCAGTCTCTGCTTGGGGTACTTCAATAGCAAACAAACCATAGTGATAGAACTTGGAACTACATTATTGTGCCAAGTTTCAAAGAGCTAGCACAAACCGTGTTTGATTTAGAGTTCCAACTACATGTATCTATATAGGAGAAAACAGAGTGAAACCTAAACATGAAAACGGTTACTGCACAGGAACGGTTTAACCTAGAAGAACGAAATTTGGTGAGCTAAGTGGGATTGGTGTACTGATCACTACCTGCAAGTATCATCAAGATTGGGTGAAAAAATGTTTGCTGAGATTTCAGGAATCTCGCAGTTTTTTGGAAGCCTGGTAACCCCTTTGTATGAAAGGGATTCTCGTCAGTCTCTGCTTAGGGCTACTTCAATAGCACTCAAACCATAGCGATAGAACTTGGAACTACATTATTGTGTCAAGTTTCAAAGAGCTAGCACAAACCGTGTTTGATTTAGAGTTCCAACTACATGTATCCATATAGGAGAAAACAGAGTGAAACCTAAACATTGAAAACGGTTACTGCAAAGGAACGGTTTAACCTAAGAACGAAATTTGGTGAGCCAACTGAGATTCGTGTACTGATCACTACCTGTAAGTATCATCAAGATTGGGTGAAAAAATGTTTGCTTAGATTTCAGGAAACTCGCAGTTGTTTGGAAGCCTGGCAACCCCTCTCTATGAAAGGGATTCTCGTCAGTCTCTGCTTGGGACTACTTCAATAGCACACAAACCATAGCGATAGAACTCGGAACT
The DNA here is from genome assembly GCF_045843805.1 of Urocitellus parryii. NCBI lineage: Eukaryota > Metazoa > Chordata > Mammalia > Rodentia > Sciuridae > Urocitellus > Urocitellus parryii. The sequence continues at coordinate 26,430 of NW_027552425.1, read as the reverse complement.
ACATTATTGTGCCAAGTTTCAACGAGCTAGATCAAACCGTGTTTGATTTAGAGTTCCAACTACATGTATCCATATAGGAGAAAACAGAGTGAAACCTAAACATGAAAACGGTTACTGCAAAGGAACGGTTTAACATAGAAGAACGAAATTTAGTGAGCCAAGTGAGATTCGTGTAATGATCAATACCTGCAAGTATCATCAAGATTGGGTGAAAAATGTTTTGCTGAGATTTCAGGAAACTCGCAGTTTTTGAAGCCTCCAACCCATTTCAATGAAAGTGATTCTCGTCAGTCTCTGCTTGGGGCTACTTCAATAGCACACAAACCATAGCGATAGAACTTGGAACTACATTATTGTGCCACGTATCAAAGAGCTAGCACAAACCATGTTTGATTTAGATTTCCAAACTACATGTATCCATATAGGAGAAAACAGAGTGAAACCTAAACATGAAAACGGTTACTGCAAAGGAACGGTTTAACCTAGAAGAACGAAATTTGGTGAGCCCAAGTGAGATTCGTGTACTGATCACTACCGGCAAGTATCATCAAGATTGGGTGAAAAAATGTTTGCTGAGATTTCAGGAAACTCGTAGTTTTTGGAAGCTTGGCAACCCCTTTCAATGAAAGGGATTCTCGTCAGTCTCTGCTTGGGGCTACTTCAATAGCACACAAACCAATTGCGATAGAACTTGGAACTACATTATTGTTCCAAGTTTCAAAGAGCTTGCACAAACCGTGTTTGATTTAGAGTTCCAACTACATGTATCCATATAGGAGAAAACAGAGTGAAACCTAAACATGAAAACGGTTACTGCACAGGAACGGTTTAACCTAGAAGAACGAAATTTGGTGAGCTAAGTGGGATTGGTGTACTGATCACTACCTGCAAGTATCATCAAGATTCGGTAAAAAATGTTTGCTGAGATTTCAGGAAACTCTTAGTTTTTTGGAAGCCCTGCAACCCCTTTCAATGGAAAGTGATTCTCATCAGTCTCTGCTTGGGGCTACTTCAATAGCACACAAACCATAGCGATAGAACTTGAAACTACATTATTGTGCCAAGTTTCAAAGAGCTAGCACAAACCGTGTTTGATTTTAGAGTTCCAACTACATGTATCCATATAGGAGAAAACAGAGTGAAACCTAAACTTGAAACGGTTACTGCAAAGGAACGGTTTAACCTAGAAGAACGAAATTTGGTGAGCCAAGTGGGATTCGTGTACTGATCGCTACCTGCAAGTATCATCAAGATTGGGTGAAAAAATGTTTGCTGAGATTTCAGGAAACTCGTAGTTTTTTGGAAGCTTGGCAACCTCTTTCAAAGAAAGCGATTCTCGTCAGTCTCTGCTTGGGGCTACTTCAATAGCACACAAACCATAGCGATAGAACTTGGAACTACATTATTGGGCCAAGTTTCAAAGAGCTAGCACAAAACCGTGTTTGATTTAGAGTTCCAAATACATGTATCCATATAGGAGAAAACAGAGTGAAACCTAAACATGAAAACGGTTACTGCAAAGGAACGGTTTAACCTAGAAGAACGAAGTTTGGTGAGCCAAGTGGGATTGGTGTACTGATCATTAGATGGGAGTATCATTAAGATTGGGTGAAAAATGTTTGATGAGATTTCAGGAAACTCGCAGTTTGTTGGAAGCCTGGCAACCCCTTTCAATGAAAGTGATTCTCGTCAGTCTCTGCTTGGGGCTACTTCAATAGCACACAAACCATAGCGATAGAACTTGGAACTACATTATTGTGCCAAGTTTCAAAGAGCTAGCACAATCCGTGTTTGATTTAGAGTTCCAACTACATTATAGGTGAAAACAAAGTGAAACCTAAACATGAAAACGGTTACTGCAAAGGAACGGTTTAAGCTAGAAGAACGGAAATTTGGTGAGCTAAGTGGGATTGGTGTACTGATCACTACCTGCAAGTATCATCAAGATTGGGTGAAAAAATGTTTGCTGAGATTTCAGGAAACTCGCAGTTTTTTGGAGCTTGGCAACCCCTTTCAATGAAAGAGATTCTCGTCAGTCTCTGCTTGGGGCTACATCAATAGCACACAAACCATAGTGATAGAACTTGGAACTACATTATGGTGCCAAATTTCAAAGAGCTAGCACAAACCGTGTTTGATTTAGAGTTCCAACTACATGTATCTATATAGGAGAAAACAGAGTGAAACCTAAACATGAAAACGGTTACTGCAAAGGAACGGTTTAACCTAGAAGAACGAAGTTTGGTGAGCCAAGTGGGATTGGTGTACTGATCATTAGATGGGAGTATCATCAAGATTGGGTGAAAAAATGTTTGCTGAGATTTCAGGAAACTCGCAGTTTGTTGGAAGCCTGGCAACCCCTTTCAATGAAAGTGATTCTCGTCAGTCTCTGCTTGGGGCTACTTCAATAGCACACAAACCATAGCGATAGAACTTGGAACTACATAATTGTGCCAAGTTTCAAAGAGCTAACACAAACCATGTTTGATTTAGAGTTCCAACTTCATGTATCCATATAGGAGAAAACAGAGTGAAACCTAAACATGAAAACGGTTACTGCACAGGAACAGTTTAACCTAGAAGAACGAAATTTGGTGAGCTAACTGGGATTGGTGTACTGATCACTACCTGCAAGTATCATCAAGATTCGGTGAAAAAATGTTTGCTGAGATTTCAGGAAACTCGCAGTTTTTTGGAAGCCTGGTAACCCCTTTCTATGAAAGGGATTCTCGTCAGTCTCTGCTTGGGGCTACTTCAATAGCACTGAAACCATAGCGATAGAACTTGGAACTACATTATTGTGTCAAGTTTCAAAGAGCTAGCACAAACCGTGTTTGATTTAGAGTTCCAACTACATGTATCCATATCGGAGAAAACAGAGTGAAACCTAAACATGAAAACGGTTACTGCAAAGGAACGGTTTAACCTAGAAGAACGAAATTTCGTGAGCCAACTGAGATTCATGTACTGATCACTACCTGCAATTATCATCAATATTGGGTGAAAAAATGTTTGCTGAGATTTCAGGAAACTCGCAGTTTTTGGGAAGCTTGGCAACCCCTTTCAATGACAGGGATTCTCGTCAGTCTCTGCTTGGGGCTACTTCAATAGCACACAAACCAATTGCGATAGAACTTGGAACTACATTATTGTGCCAAGTTTCAAAGAGCTTGCACAAACCGTGTTTGATTTAGAGTTCCAACTACATGTATCCATATCGGAGAAAACAGAGTGAAACCTAAACATGAAAACGGTTACTGCAAAGGAACGGTTTAACCTAGAAGAACAAAATTTAGTGAGCCAAGTGAGATTCGTGTACTGATCACTACCTGCAAGTATCATCAAGATTGGGTGAAAAAATGTTTGCTGAGATTTCAGGAAACTCTTAGTTTTTTGGAAGCCCTGCAACCCCTTTCAATGAAAGTGATTCTCATCAGTCTCTGCTTGGGGCTACTTCAATAGCACACAAACCATAGCGATAGAACTTGGAAGTACATTATTGTGCCAAGTTTCAAAGAGCTAGCACAAACCGTGTTTGATTTAGAGTTCCAACTACATGTATCTATATAGGAGAAAACAGAGTGAAACCTAAACATGAAAACGGTTACTGCAAAGGAACGGTTTAACCTAGAAGAACGAAGTTTGGTGAGCCAAGTGGGATTGGTGTACTGATCATTAGATGGGAGTATCATCAAGATTGGGTGAAAAAATGTTTGCTGAGATTTCAGGAAACTCGCAGTTTGTTGGAAGCCTGGCAACCCCTTTCAATGAAAGTGATTCTCGTCAGTCTCTGCCTGGGGCTACTTCAATAGCACACAAAATATAGCGAAAGAACTTGGAACTACATAATTGTGCCAAGTTTCAAAGAGCTAACACAAACCATGTTTGATTTAGAGTTCCAACTACATGTATCCATATCGGAGAAAACAGAGTGAAACCTAAACATGAAAACGGTTACTGCACAGGAACGGTTTAACCTAGAAGAACGAAATTTGGTGAGCTAAGTGGGATTGATGTACTGATCACTACCTGCAAGTATCATCAAGATTCGGTGAAAAAATGTTTGCTGAGATTTCAGGAAACTCGCAGTTTTTTGGAAGCCTGGTAACCCCTTTCTATGAAAGGGATTCTCGTCAGTCTCTGCTTGGGGCTACTTCAATAGCACTCAAACCATAGCGATAGAACTTGGAACTACATTATTGTGTCAAGTTTCAAAGAGCTAGCACAAACCGTGTTTGATTTAGAGTTCCAACTACATGTATCCATATAGGAGAAAACAGAGTGAAACCTAAACATGAAAACGGTTACTGCACAGGAACGGTTTAACCTAGAAGAACGAAATTTGGTGAGCCTACTGAGATTCTTGTACTGATCACTACCTGCAATTATCATCAATATTGGGTGAAAAAATGTTTGCTGAGATTTCAGGAAACTCGCAGTTTTTTGGAAGCTTGGCAACCCCTTTCAATGACAGGGATTCTCGTCAGTCTCTGCTTGGGGCTACGTCAATAGCACACAAACCATAGCGATAGAACTTGGAACTACAATATTGTGCCAAGTTTCAAAGAGCTAGCACAATCCGTGTTTGATTTAGAGTTCCAAATACATGTATCCATATAGGAGAAAACAGAGTGAAACCTAAACATGAAAACGGTTACTGCAAAGGAACGGTCTAACCTAGAAGAACGAAATTTAGTGAGCCAAGTGAGATTCGTGTACTGATCACTACCGGCAAGTATCATCAAGATTGGGTGAAAAAATGTTTGCTGAGATTTCAGGAAACTCGCAGTTTTTTGGAAGCTTGGCAACCCCGTTCAATGAAAGGGATTCTCGTCAGTCTCTGCTTGGGGCTACTTCAATAGCACACAAACCAATTGCGATAGAACTTGGAACTACATTATTGTGCCAAGTTTCAAAGAGGTAGCACAAACCGTGTTTGATTTAGAGTTCCAACTACATGTATCCATATAGGAGAAAACAGAGTGAAACCTAAACATGAAAACGGTTACTGCAAAGGAACGGTTTAACCTAGAAGAACGAAATTTAGTGAGCCAAGTGGGATTCGTGTACTGATCGCTACCTGCAAGTATCATCAAGATTGGGTGAAAAAAAGTTTGCTGAGATTTCAGGAAACTCGTAGTTTTTTGGACGCTTGGCAACCTCTTTCAAAGAAAGCGATTCTCGTCAGTCTCTGCTTGGGGCTACTTCAATAGCACACAAACCATAGCGATAGAACTTGGAACTACATTATTGTGCCAAGTTTCAAAGAGCTAGCACAAACCGTGTTTGATTTAGAGTTCCAACTACATGTATCCATATAGGAGAAAACAAAGTGAAACCTAAACATGAAAACGGTTACTGCAAAGGAACGGTTTAACCTAGAAGAACGAAGTTTGGTGAGCCAAGTGGGATTGGTGTACTGATCATTAGATGGGAGTATCATCAAGATTGGGTGAAAAAATGTTTGCTGAGATTTCAGGAAACTCGCAGTTTTTTGGAAGCTTGGCAACCCCTTTCAATGAAAGGGATTCTCGTCAGTCTCTGCTTGGGGCTACTTCAATAGGACACAAACCATAGCGATAGAACTTGGAACTACATTATTGTGCCAAGTTTCAAAGAGCTAGCACAAACCGTGTTTGATTTAGAGTTCCAAATACATGTATCCATATCGGAGAAAACAGAGTGAAACCTAAACTTGAAAACGGTTACTGCAAAGGAACGGTTTAACCTAGAAGAACGAAATTTAGTGAGCCAGTTGAGATTCTTGTACTGATCACTACCTGCAAGTATCATCAAGATTGGGTGAAAAAATGTTTGCTGAGATTTCAGGAAACTCTTAGTTTTTTGGAAGCCCTGCAACCCCTTTCAATGAAAGTGATTCTCATCAGTCTCTGCTTGGGGCTACTTCAATAGCACACAAACCATAGCGATAGAACTTGGAACTACATTATTGTGCCAAGTTTCAAAGAGCTAGCACAAACCGTGTTTGATTTAGAGTTCCAACTACATGTATCCATATAGGAGAAAACAGAGTGAAACCTAAACATGAAAACGGTTACTGCAAAGGAACGGTTTAACCTAGAAGAACGAAGTTTGGTGAGCCAAGTGGGATTGGTGTACTGATCATTAGATGGGAGTATCATCAAGATTGGGTGAAAAAATGTTTGCTGAGATTTCAGGAAACTCGCAGTTTGTTGGAAGCCTGGCAACCCCTTTCAATGAAAGTGATTCTCGTCAGTCTCTGCTTGGGGCTACTTCAATAGCACACAAACCATAGCGATAGAACTTGGAACTACATTATTGTGCCAAGTTTCAAAGAGCTAACACAAACCATGTTTGATTTAGAGTTCCAACTACATGTATCCATATAGGAGAAAACAGAGTGAAACCTAAACATGAAAACGGTTACTGCAAAGGAACGGTTTAACCTAGAAGAACGAAATTTGGTGAGCTAAGTGGGATTGGTGTACTGATCACTACCTGCAAGTATCATCAAGATTCGGTGAAAACATGTTTGCTGAGATTTCAGGAAACTCGCAGTTTTTTGGAAGCCTGGTAACCCCTTTCTATGAAAGGGATTCTCGTCAGTCTCTGCTTGGGGCTACATCAATAGCACTCAAACCATAGCGATAGAACTTGGAACTACATTATTGTGTCAAGTTTCAAAGAGCTAGCACAAACCGTGTTTGATTTAGAGTTCCAACTACATGTATCCATATAGGAGAAAACAAAGTGAAACCTAAACATCAAAACGGTTACTGCAAAGGAACGGTTTAACCTAGAAGAACGAAATTTGGTGAGCCAACTGAGATTCGTGTACTGATCACTACCTGCAAGTATCATCAAGATTCGGTGAAAAAATGTTTGCTGAGATTTCAGGAAACTCTTAGTTTTTTGGAAGCCCTGCAACCCCTTTCAATGAAAGTGATTCTCATCAGTCTCTGCTTGGGGCTACTTCAATAGCACACAAACCATAGCGATAGAACTTGGAACTACATTATTGTGCCAAGTTTCAAAGAGCTAGCAGAAACCGTGTTTGATTTAGAGTTCCAACTACATGTATCCATATAGGAGAAAACAGAGTGAAACCTAAACATGAAAACGGTTACTGCAAAGGAACGGTTTAACCTAGAAGAACGAAATTTGGTGAGCTAACTGGGATTGGTGTACTGATCACTACCTGCAAGTATCATGAAGATTCGGTGAAAAAATGTTTGCTGAGATTTCAGGAAACTCGCAGTTTTTTGGAAGCCTGGTAACCCCTTTCTATGAAAGGGATTCTCGTCAGTCTCTGCTTGGGGCTACTTCAATAGCACTCAAACCATAGCGATAGAACTTGGAACTACATTATTGTGTCAAGTTTCAAAGAGCTAGCACAAACCGTGTTTGATTTAGAGTTCCAAGTACATGTATCCATATAGGAGAAAACAAAGTGAAACCTAAACATGAAAACGGTTACTGCAAAGGAACGGTTTAACCTAGAAGAACGAAATTTGGTGAGCCAACTGAGATTCGTGTACTGATCACTACCTGCAATTATCATCAATATTGGGTGAAAAAATGTTTGCTGAGATTTCAGGAAACTCGCAGTTTTTGGGAAGCTTGGCAACCCCTTTCAATGACAGGGATTCTCGTCAGTCTCTGCTTGGGGCTACGTCAATAGCACACAAACCATAGCGATAGAACTTGGAACTACAATATTGTGCCAAGTATCAAAGAGCTAGCACAAACCGTGTTTGATTTAGAGTTCCAACTACATGTATCCATATAGGAGAAAACAGAGTGAAACCTAAACATGAAAACGGTTACTGCAAAGGAACGGTCTAACCTAGAAGAACGAAATTTAGTGAGCCAAGTGAGATTCGTGTACTGATCACTACCGGCAAGTATCATCAAGATTGGGTGAAAAAATGTTTGCTGAGATTTCAGGAAACTCGCAGTTTTTTGGAAGCTTGGCAACCCCGTTCAATGAAAGGGATTCTCGTCAGTCTCTGCTTGGGGCTACTTCAATAGCACACAAACCAATTGCGATAGAACTTGGAACTACATTATTGTGCCAAGTTTCAAAGAGGTAGCACAAACCGTGTTTGATTTAGAGTTCCAACTACATGTATCCATATAGGAGAAAACAGAGTGAAACCTAAACATGAAAACGGTTACTGCAAAGGAACGGTTTAACCTAGAAGAACGAAATTTAGTGAGCCAAGTGGGATTCGTGTACTGATCGCTACCTGCAAGTATCATCAAGATTGGGTGAAAAAAAGTTTGCTGAGATTTCAGGAAACTCGTAGTTTTTTGGACGCTTGGCAACCTCTTTCAAAGAAAGCGATTCTCGTCAGTCTCTGCTTGGGGCTACTTCAATAGCACACAAACCATAGCGATAGAACTTGGAACTACATTATTGTGCCAAGTTTCAAAGAGCTAGCACAAACCGTGTTTGATTTAGAGTTCCAACTACATGTATCCATATAGGAGAAAACAGAGTGAAACCTAAACATGAAAACGGTTACTGCAAAGGAACGGTTTAACCTAGAAGAACGAAGTTTGGTGAGCCAAGTGGGATTGGTGTACTGATCATTAGATGGGAGTATCATCAAGATTGGGTGAAAAAATGTTTGCTGAGATTTCAGGAAACTCGCAGTTTTTTGGAAGCTTGGCAACCCCTTTCAATGAAAGGGATTCTCGTCAGTCTCTGCTTGGGGCTACTTCAATAGGACACAAACCATAGCGATAGAACTTGGAACTACATTATTGTGCCAAGTTTCAAAGAGCTAGCACAAACCGTGTTTGATTTAGAGTTCCAAATACATGTATCCATATCGGAGAAAACAGAGTGAAACCTAAACTTGAAAACGGTTACTGCAAAGGAACGGTTTAACCTAGAAGAACGAAATTTAGTGAGCCAGTTGAGATTCTTGTACTGATCACTACCTGCAAGTATCATCAAGATTGGGTGAAAAAATGTTTGCTGAGATTTCAGGAAACTCTTAGTTTTTTGGAAGCCCTGCAACCCCTTTCAATGAAAGTGATTCTCATCAGTCTCTGCTTGGGGCTACTTCAATAGCACACAAACCATAGCGATAGAACTTGGAACTACATTATTGTGCCAAGTTTCAAAGAGCTAGCACAAACCGTGTTTGATTTAGAGTTCCAACTACATGTATCCATATAGGAGAAAACAGAGTGAAACCTAAACATGAAAACGGTTACTGCAAAGGAACGGTTTAACCTAGAAGAACGAAGTTTGGTGAGCCAAGTGGGATTGGTGTACTGATCATTAGATGGGAGTATCATCAAGATTGGGTGAAAAAATGTTTGCTGAGATTTCAGGAAACTCGCAGTTTGTTGGAAGCCTGGCAACCCCTTTCAATGAAAGTGATTCTCGTCAGTCTCTGCTTGGGGCTACTTCAATAGCACACAAACCATAGCGATAGAACTTGGAACTACATTATTGTGCCAAGTTTCAAAGAGCTAACACAAACCATGTTTGATTTAGAGTTCCAACTACATGTATCCATATAGGAGAAAACAGAGTGAAACCTAAACATGAAAACGGTTACTGCAAAGGAACGGTTTAACCTAGAAGAACGAAATTTGGTGAGCTAAGTGGGATTGGTGTACTGATCACTACCTGCAAGTATCATCAAGATTCGGTGAAAAAATGTTTGCTGAGATTTCAGGAAACTCGCAGTTTTTTGGAAGCCTGGTAACCCCTTTCTATGAAAGGGATTCTCGTCAGTCTCTGCTTGGGGCTACATCAATAGCACTCAAACCATAGCGATAGAACTTGGAACTACATTATTGTGTCAAGTTTCAAAGAGCTAGCACAAACCGTGTTTGATTTAGAGTTCCAACTACATGTATCCATATAGGAGAAAACAAAGTGAAACCTAAACATCAAAACGGTTACTGCAAAGGAACGGTTTAACCTAGAAGAACGAAATTTGGTGAGCCAACTGAGATTCGTGTACTGATCACTACCTGCAAGTATCATCAAGATTCGGTGAAAAAATGTTTGCTGAGATTTCAGGAAACTCTTAGTTTTTTGGAAGCCCTGCAACCCCTTTCAATGAAAGTGATTCTCATCAGTCTCTGCTTGGGGCTACTTCAATAGCACACAAACCATAGCGATAGAACTTGGAACTACATTATTGTGCCAAGTTTCAAAGAGCTAGCAGAAACCGTGTTTGATTTAGAGTTCCAACTACATGTATCCATATAGGAGAAAACAGAGTGAAACCTAAACATGAAAACGGTTACTGCAAAGGAACGGTTTAACCTAGAAGAACGAAATTTGGTGAGCTAACTGGGATTGGTGTACTGATCACTACCTGCAAGTATCATGAAGATTCGGTGAAAAAATGTTTGCTGAGATTTCAGGAAACTCGCAGTTTTTTGGAAGCCTGGTAACCCCTTTCTATGAAAGGGATTCTCGTCAGTCTCTGCTTGGGGCTACTTCAATAGCACTCAAACCATAGCGATAGAACTTGGAACTACATTATTGTGTCAAGTTTCAAAGAGCTAGCACAAACCGTGTTTGATTTAGAGTTCCAACTACATGTATCCATATAGGAGAAAACAAAGTGAAACCTAAACATGAAAACGGTTACTGCAAAGGAACGGTTTAACCTAGAAGAACGAAATTTGGTGAGCCAACTGAGATTCGTGTACTGATCACTACCTGCAATTATCATCAATATTGGGTGAAAAAATGTTTGCTGAGATTTCAGGAAACTCGCAGTTTTTGGGAAGCTTGGCAACCCCTTTCAATGACAGGGATTCTCGTCAGTCTCTGCTTGGGGCTACGTCAATAGCACACAAACCATAGCGATAGAACTTGGAACTACAATATTGTGCCAAGTATCAAAGAGCTAGCACAAACCGTGTTTGATTTAGAGTTCCAACTACATGTATCCATATAGGAGAAAACAGAGTGAAACCTAAACATGAAAACGGTTACTGCAAAGGAACGGTTTAACCTAGAAGAACGAAATTTAGTGAGCCAAATGAGATTCGTGTACTGATCACTACCGGCAAGTATCATCAAGATTGGGTGAAAAAATGTTTGCTGAGATTTCAGGAAACTCGCAGTTTTTTGGAAGCTTGGCTACCCCTTTCAATGAAAGGGATTCTCGTCAGTCTCTGCTTGGGGCTACTTCAATAGCACACAAACCAATTGCGATAGAACTTGGAACTACATTATTGTGCCAAGTTTCAAAGAGCTTGCACAAACCGTGTTTGATTTAGAGTTCCAACTACATGTATCCATATCGGAGAAAACAGAGTGAAACCTAAACTTGAAAACGGTTACTGCAAAGGAAAGGTTTAACCTAGAAGAACGAAGTTTGGTGAGCCAAGTGGGATTGGTGTACTGATCATTAGATGGGAGTATCATCAAGATTGGGTGAAAAAATGTTTGCTGAGATTTCAGGAAACTCTTAGTTTGTTGGAAGCCTGGCAACCCCTCTCTATGAAAGGGATTCTCGTCAGTCTCTGCTTGGGGCTACTTCAATAGCACACAAACCATAGCGATAGAACTTGGAACTACATTATTGTGCCAAGTTTCAAAGAGCTTGCACAAACCGTGTTTGATTTAGAGTTCCAACTACATGTATCCATATCGGAGAAAACAGAGTGAAACCTAAACTTGAAAACGGTTACTGCAAAGGAACGGTTTAACCTAGAAGAACGAAATTTAGTGAGCCAAGTGGGATTCGTGTACTGATCGCTACCTGCAAGTATCATCAAGATTGGGTGAAAAAATGTTTGCTGAGATTTCAGGAAACTCTTAGTTTTTTGGAAGCCCTGCAACCCCTTTCAATGAAAGTGATTCTCATCAGTCTCTGCTTGGGGCTACTTCAATAGCACACAAACCATAGCGATAGAACTTGGAACTACATTATTGTGCCAAGTTTCAAAGAGCTAGCACAAACCGTGTTTGATTTAGAGTTCCAACTACATGTATCTATATAGGAGAAAACAGAGTGAAACCTAAACTTGAAAACGCTTACTGCAAAGGAACGGTTTAACCTAGAAGAACGAAATTTGGTGAGCTAAGTGGGATTGGTGTACTGATCACTACCTGCAAGTAACGTCAAGATTCGGTGAAAAAATGTTTGCTGAGATTTCAGGAAACTCGCAGTTTTTTGGAAGCCCTGCAACCCCTTTCAATGAAAGTGATTCTCATCAGTCTCTGCTTGGGGCTACTTCAATAGCACACAAACCATAGTGATAGAACTTGGAACTACATTATTGTGCCAAGTTTCAAAGAGCTAGCACAAACCGTGTTTGATTTAGAGTTCCAACTACATGTATCCATATAGGAGAAAACAGAGTGAAACCTAAACATGAAAACGGTTACTGCAATGGAACGGTTTAACCTAGAAGAACGACGTTTGGTGAGCCAAGTGGGATTGGTGTACTGATCATTAGATGGGAGTATCATCAAGATTGGGTGAAGAAATGTTTGCTGAGATTTCAGGAAACTCGCAGTTTGTTGGAAGCCTGGCAACCCCTTTCAATGAAAGTGATTCTCGTTAGTCTCTGCTTGGGGCTACTTCAATAGCACACAAACCATAGCGATAGAACTTGGAACTACATTATTGTGCCAAGTTTCAAAGAGCTAACACAAACCATGTTTGATTTAGAGTTCCAACTACATGTATCCATATAGGAGAAAACAGAGTGAAACCTAAACATGAAAACGGTTACTGCAAAGGAACGGTTTAACCTAGAAGAACGAAATTTGGTGAGCTAAGTGGGATTGGTGTACTGATCACTACCTGCAAGTATCATCAAGATTCGGTGAAAAAATGTTTGCTGAGATTTCAGGAAACTCGCAGTTTTTTGGAAGCCTGGTAACCCCTTTCTATGAAAGGGATTCTCGTCAGTCTCTGCTTGGGGCTACATCAATAGCACTCAAACCATAGCGATAGAACTTGGAACTACATTTTTGTGTCAAGTTACAAAGAGCTAGCACAAACCGTGTTTGATTTAGAGTTCCAACTACATGTATCCATATAGGAGAAAACAGAGTGAAACCTAAACATGAAAACGGTTACTGCAAAGGAACGGTTTAACCTAGAAGAACGAAAGTTGGTGAGCCAACTGAGATTCGTGTACTGATCACTACCTGCAATTATCATCAATATTGGGTGAAAAAATGTTTGCTGAGATTTCAGGAAACTCGCAGTTTTTGGGAAGCTTGGCAACCCCTTTCAATATTAGGGATTCTCGTCAGTCTCTGCTTGGGGCTACGTCAATAGCACACAAACCATAGCGATAGAACTTGGAACTACAATATTGTGCCAAGTTTCAAAGAGCTAGCACAAACCGTGTTTGATTTAGAGTTCCAACTACATGTATCCATATAGTAGAAAAGAGAGTGAAACCTAAACATGAACACGGGTACTGCAAAGGAACGGTTTAACCTAGAAGAACGAAATTTAGTGAGCCAAGTGAGATTCGTGTACTGATCACTACCGGCAAGTATCATCAAGATTGGGTGAAAAAATGTTTGCTGAGATTTCAGGAAATTCGCAGTTTTTTGGAAGCCCTGCAACCCCTTTCAATGAAAGTGATTCTCATCAGTCTCTTCTTGGGGCTTCTTCAATAGCACACAAACCATAGCGATAGAACTTGGAACTACATTATTGTGCCAAGTTTCAAAGAGCTAGCACAAACCGTGTTTGATTTAGAGTTCCAACTACATGTATCCATATAGGAGAAAACAGAGTGAAACCTAAACATGAAAACGGTTACTGCAAAGGAACGGTTTAACCTAGAAGAACGAAGTTTGGTGAGCCAAGTGGGATTGGTGTACTGATCATTAGATGGGAGTATCATCAAGATTGGGTGAAAAAATGTTTGCTGAGATTTCAGGAAACTCGCAGTTTGTTGGAAGCCTGGCAACCCCTTTCAATGAAAGTGATTCTCGTCAGTCTCTGCTTGGGGCTACTTCAATAGCACACAAACCATAGCGATAGAACTTGGAACTACATTATTGTGCCAAGTTTCAAAGAGCTACCACAAACCGTGTTTGATTTAGAGTTCCAACTACATGTATCCATATAGGAGAAAACAGAGTGAAACCTAAACATGAAAACGGTTACTGCAAAGGAACGGTTTAACCTAGAAGAACGAAATTTAGTGAGCCAAGTGAGATTCGTGTACTGATCACTACTGGCAAGTATCATCAAGATTGGGTGAAAAAATGTTTGCTGAGATTTCAGGAAACTCGTAGTTTTTTGGAAACTTGGCAACCCCTTTCAATGAAAGGGATTCTCGTCAGTCTCTGCTTGGGGCTATTTCAATAGCACACAAACCATAGCGATAGAACTTGGAACTACATTATCGTGCCAAGTTTCAAAGAGCTAACACAAACCGTGTTTGATTTAGAGTTCCAACTACATGTATCCATATAGGAGAAAACAGAGTGAAACCTAAAATTGAAAACGGTTACTGCAAAGGAACGGTTTAACCTAGAAGAACGAAATTTAGTGAGCCAAGTGGGATTCGTGTAATGATCAATACCTGCAAGTATCATCAAGATTGGGTGAAAAAAATGTTTGCTGAGATTTCAGGAAACTCGTAGTTTTTTGGAAGCTTGGCAACCCCTTTCAATGAAAGTGATTCTCGTCATTCTCTGCTTGGGGCTATTTCAATAGGACACAAACCATAGTGATAGAACTTGGAACTACATTATTTTGCGAAGTTTCACAGAGCTAGCACAAAACGTCTTTGATTTAGAGTTCCAACTACATGTATCCATATAGGAGAAAACAGAGTGAAACCTAAACATGAAAACGGTTTCTGCAAAGGAACGGTTAAACCTAGAAGAACGAAATTTGGTGAGCCAAGTTGGATTGGTGTACTGATCATTCAATGGAAGTATCATCAATATTGGGTGAAAAAATGTTTGCTGAGATTTCAGGAAACTCGCAGTTTTTGGGAAGCTTGGCAACCCCTTTCAATGAAAGTGATTCTCGTCAGTCTCTTCTTGGGGCTACTTCAACAGGACACAAACCATAGCGACAGAACTTAGAACTACATTTTGTGTCAAGTTTCAAAGAGCTAGCACAAACCGTGTTTGATTTAGAGTTCCAACTACATGTATCCATATAGGAGAAAACAGAGTGAAACCTAAACATGAAAACGGTTACTGCAAAGGAACGGTTTAACCTAGAATAACGAAATTTAGTGAGCCAAGTGGGATTCGTGTACTGATCACTACCTGCAAGTATCATCAAGGTTGGGTGAAAAAATGTTTGCTGAGATTTCAGGAAACTCGTAGTTTTTTGGAAGCTTGGCAACCCCTTTCAATGAAAGTGATTCTCGTCAGTCTCTGCTTGGGGCTACTTCAATAGCACACAAACCATAGCGATAGAACTTGGAACTACATTATTGTGCCAAGTTTCAAAGAGCTAGCACAAACCGTGTTTGATTTAGAGTTCCAACTACATGTATCCATATAAGAGAAAACAGAGTGAAACCTAAACATGAAAACGGTTACTGCAAAGGAACGGAACTAGAAGAACGAAATTTCTTGAGCTAAGTGGGATTGGTGTACTGATCACTACTTGCAAGTATCATCAAGATTGGGTGAAAAAATGTTTGCTAAGATTTCAGGAAACTCGTAGTTTTTTGGAAGCCTGGCAACCCCTTTCTATGAAAGGGATTCTCGTCAGTCTCTGCTTGGGGCTACTTCAATAGCACACAAACCATAGCTATAGAACTTGGAACTACAGTATTGTGTCAAGTTTCAAAGAGCTAGCACAAACCGTGTTTGATTTAGCGTTCCAACTACATGTATCCATATAGGAGAAAACCGAGTGAAACCTAAACATGAAAATGGTTACTGCCCAGGAACGGTATAACCTAGAAAAACGAAATTTGGTGAGCCAACAAAGATTCGTGTACTGATCACTACCTGCAAGTATCATCAATATTGGGTGAAAAAATGTTTGCTGAGATTTCAGGAAACTCGCAGTTTTTTGGAAGCTTGGCAACCCCTTTCAATGAAAGGGATTCTCGTCAGTCTCTGCTTGGGGCTACTTCAATAGCACACAAACCATAGCGATAGAACTTGGAACTACAATATTGTGCCAAGTTTCAAAGAGCTAGCACAAACCGTGTTTGATTTAGAGTTCCAACTACATGTATCCATATAGGAGAAAACAGAGTGAAACCTAAACATGAAAACGGTTACTGCAAAGGAATGGTTTAACTTGGAAGAACGAAATTTGGTGAGCCAATTGGGATTGGTGTACTGATCACTACCTGCAAGTATCATCAAGATTGGGTGAAAAAATGTTTGCTGAGATTTCAGGAAACTCGCAGTTTTTTTGGAAGCCTCGAACCCATTTCAATGAAAGTGATTCTCGTCAGTCTCTGCTTGGGGCTACTTCAATAGCACACAAACCATAGCGATAGAACTTGGAACTACATTATTGTGCCAAGTTTCAACGAGCTAGCACAAACCGTTTTTGATTTAGAGTTCCAACTACATGTATCCATATAGGAGAAAACAGAGTGAAACCTAAACATGAAAACGGTAACTGCAAAGGAACGGTTTAACCTAGAAGAACGAAATTTGGTGAGCCAAGTGGGATTGGTGTACTGATCATAAAATGGAAGTATCATCAAGATTGGGTGAAAAAATGTTTGCTGAGATTTCAGGAAACTCGCAGTTTTTTGGAAGCTTGGCAACCTCTTTCAATGAAAGTGATTCTCGTCAGTCTCTGCTTGGGGCTACTTCAAGAGCACACAAACCATAGCGATAGAACTTGGAACTACATTATTGTGCCAAGTTTCAAAGAGCTAGCACAAACCGTGTTTGACTTAGAGTTCCAACTACATGTATCCATATAGGAGAAAACAGAGTGAAACCTAAACATTAAAACGGTTACTGCAAAGGAACGGTTTAACCTAGAAGAACGAAATTTAGTGAGCCAAGTGGGATTCGTGTACTGATCACTACCTGTAAGTATCATTAAGATTGGGTGAAAAAATGTTTGCTTAGATTGCAGGAAACTCGCAGTTGTTTGGAAGCCTGGCAACCCCTCTCTATGAAAGGGATTCTCGTCAGTCTCTGCTTGGGACTACTTCAATAGCACACAAACCATAGCGATAGAACTCGGAACTACATTATTGTGCCAAGTTTCAACGAGCTAGCACAAACCGTGTTTGATTTAGAGTTCCAACTACATGTATCCATATAGGAGAAAACAGAGTGAAACCGAAACATGAAAACGGTTACTGCAAAGGAACGGTTTAACCTAGAAGAACGAAATTTGGTGAGCCAAGTGTGATTGGTGTACTTATCATTAAATGGAAGTATCATCAAGATTTGGTGAAAAAATGTTTGCTGAGATTTCAGGAAACTCGCAGTTTTTTGGAAGCCTCCAACCCATTTCAATGAAAGTGATTCTCGTCAGTCTCTGCTTGGGGCTACTTCAATAGCACACAAACCATAGCGATAGAACTTGGAACTACATTATTGTGCCACGTATCAAAGAGCTAGCACAAACCATGTTTGATTTAGAGTTCCAACAACATGTATCCATATAGGAGAAAACAGAGTGAAACCTAAACATGAAAACGGTTGCTGCAAAGGAACAGTTTAACCTAGAAGAACGAAATTTGGTGAGCCAAGTGGCATTGGTGTACTGATCACTACCTGCTAGTATCATCAAGATTGGGTGAAAAAATGTTTGCTGAGATTTCAGGAAACTCGCAGTTTTTTGGAAGCCTCGAACCCATTTCAATGAAAGTGATTCTCGTCAGTCTCTGCTTGGGGCTACTTCAATAGCACACAAACCATAGCGATAGAACTTGGAACTACATTATTGTGCCACGTTTCAACGAGCTAGCACAAACCGTGTTTGATTTAGAGTTCCAACTACATGTATCCATATAAGAGAAAACAGAGTGAAACCTAAACATGAAAACGGTTACTGCAAAGGAACGGAACTAGAAGAACGAAATTTCTTGAGCTAAGTGGGATTGGTGTACTGATCACTACTTGCAAGTATCATCAAGATTGGGTGAAAAAATGTTTGCTGAGATTTCAGGAAACTCGTAGTTTTTTTGGAAGCCTGGCAACCCCTTTCTATGAAAGGGATTCTCGTCAGTCTCTGCTTGGGGCTACTTCAATAGCACACAAACCATAGCGATAGAACTTGGAACTACAGTATTGTGTCAAGGTTCAAAGAGCTAGCACAAACCGTGTTTGATTTAGAGTTCCAACTACATGTATCCATATAGGAGAAAACCGAGTGAAACCTAAACATGAAAACGGTTACTGCAAAGGTACGGTATAACCTAGAAGAACGAAATTTGGTGAGCCAACTGAGATTCGTGTACTGATCACTACCTGCAAGTATCATCAATATTGGGTGAAAAAATGTTTGCTGAAATTTCAGGAAACTCGCAGTTTTTTGGAAGCCTCGAACCCATTTCAATGAAAGTGATTCTCGTCAGTCTCTGCTTGGGGCTACTTCAATAGCACACAAACCATAGCGATAGAACTTGGAACTACATTATTGTGCCAAGTTTCAAAGAGCTAGCACAAACCGTTTTTGATTTAGAGTTCCAACTACATGTATCCATATAGGAGAAAAAAGAGTGAAACCTAAACATGAAAACCGTAACTGCAAAGGAACGGTTTAACCTAGAAGAACGAAATTTGGTGAGCCAAGTGGGATTGGTGTACTGATCATAAAATGGAAGTATCATCAAGATTGGGTGAAAAAATGTTTGCTGAGATTTCAGGAAACTCGCAGTTTTTTGGAAGCTTGGCAACCTCTTTCAATGAAAGGGATTCTCGTCAGTCTCTGCTTGGGGCTACTTCAAGAGCACACAAACCATAGCGATAGAACTTGGAACTACATTATTGTGCCAAGTTTCAAAGAGCTAGCACAAACCGTGTTTGATTTAGAGTTCCAACTACATGTATCAATATAGGAGAAAACAGAGTGAAACCTAAACATGAAAACGGTTACTGCAAAGGAACGGTTTAACCTAGAAGAACGAAATTTGGTGAGCCAATTGGGATTGGTGTACTGATCACTACCTGCAAGTATCATCAAGATTGGGTGAAAAAATGTTTGCTGAGATTTCAGGAAACTCGCAGTTTTTTGGAAGCCTCGAACCCATTTCAATGAAAGTGATTCTCGTCAGTCTCTGCTTGGGGCTACTTCAATAGCACACAAACCATAGCGATAGAACTTGGAACTACATTATTGTGCCAAGTTTCAACGAGCTAGCACAAACCGTTTTTGATTTAGAGTTCCAACTACATGTATCCATATAGGAGAAAACAGAGTGAAACTAAACATGAAAACGGTAACTGCAAAGGAACGGTTTAACCTAGAAGAACGAAATTTGGTGAGCCAAGTGGGATTGGTGTACTGATCATAAAATGGAAGTATCATCAAGATTGGGTGAAAAAATGTTTGCTGAGATTTCAGGAAACTCGCCAGTTTTCTGGAAGCTTGGCAACCTCTTTCAATGAAAGGGATTCTCGTCAGTCTCTGCTTGGGGCTACTTCAAGAGCACACAAACCATAGCGATAGAACTTGGAACTACATTATTGTGCCAAAGTTTCAAAGAGCTAGCACAAACCGTGTTTGACTTAGAGTTCCAACTACATGTATCCATATAGGAGAAAACAGAGTGAAACCTAAACATGAAAACGGTTACTGCAAAGGAACGGTTTAACCTAGAAGAACGAAATTTAGTGAGCCAAGTGGGATTCGTGTACTGATCACTGCCTGTAAGTATCATCAAGATTGGGTGAAAAAATGTTTGCTTAGATTTCAGGAAACTCGCAGTTGGTGAAGCCTGGCAACCCCTCTCTATGAAAGGGATTCTCGTCAGTCTCTGCTTGGGACTACTTCAATAGCACACAAACCATAGCGATAGAACTCGGAACTACATTATTGTGCCAAGTTTCAAAGAGCTAGCACAAACCGTGTTTGATTTTAGAGTTCCAACTACATGTATCCATATAGGAGAAAACAGAGTGAAACCTAAACATGAAAACGGTTACTGCAAAGGAACGGTTTAACCTAGAAGAACGAAATTTGGTGAGCCAAGTGTGATTGGTGTACTGATCATTAAATGAAAGTATCATCAAGATTGGGTGAAAAAATGTTTGCTGAGATTTCAGGAAACTCGCAGTTTTTTGGAAGCCTCCAACCCATTTCAATGAAAGTGATTCTCGTCAGTCTCTGCTTGGGGCTACTTCAATAGCACACAAACCATAGCGATAGAACTTGGAACTACATTATTGTGCCACGTATCAAAGAGCTAGCACAAACCATGTTTGATTTAGAGTTCCAACTACATGTATCCATATAGGAGAAAACAGAGTGAAACCTAAACATGTAAACGGTTACTGCAAAGGAACAGTTTAACCTAGAAGAACGAAATTTGGTGAGCCAAGTGGCATTGGTGTACTGATCACTACCTGCAAGTATCATCAAGATTGGGTGAAAAAATGTTTGCTGAGATTTCAGGAAACTCGCAGTTTTTTGGAAGCTTGGCAACCCCTTTCAATGAAAGGGATTCTCGTCAGTCTCTGCTTGGGGCTACTTCAATAGCACACAAACCAATTGCGATAGAACTTGGAACTACATTATTGTGCCAAGTTTCCAAAGAGCTTGCACAAACCGTGTTTGATTTAGAGTTCCAACTACATGTATCCATATCGGAGAAAACAGAGTGAAACCTAAACGTGAAAACGGTTACTGCAAAGGAACGGTTTAACCTAGAAGAACGAAATTTAGTGAGCCAAGTGAGATTCGTGTACTGATCACTACCTGCAAGTGTCATCAAGATTGGGTGAAAAAATGTTTGCTGAGATTTCAGGAAACTCTTAGTTTTTTGGAAGCCCTCCAACCCCTTTCAATGAAAGTGATTCTCATCAGTCTCTGCTTGGGGCTACTTCAATAGCACACAAACCATAGCGATAGAACTTGGAACTACATTATTGTGCCAAGTTTCCAAAGAGCTAGCACAAACCGTGTTTGATTTAGAGTTCCAACTACATGTATCCATATAGGAGAAAACAGAGTGAAACCTAAACTTTAAAACGGTTACTGCAAAGGAACGGTTTAACCTAGAAGAACGAAATTTAGTGAGCCAAGTGAGATTCGTGTAATGATCAATACCTGCAAGTATCATCAAGATTGGGTGAAAAAATGTTTGCTGAGATTTCAGGAAACTCGCAGTTTTTTGGAAGCCTGCAACCCATTTCAATGAAAGTGATTCTCGTCAGTCTCTGCTTGGGGCTACTTCAATAGCACACAAACCATAGCGATAGAACTTGGAACTACATTATTGTGCCACGTATCAAAGAGCTAGCACAAACCATGTTTGATTTAGAGTTCCAACTACATGTATCCATATAGGAGAAAACAGATTGAAACCTAAACATGAAAACGGTAACTGCAAAGGAACGGTTTAACCTAGAAGAACGAAATTTGGTAAGCCAAGTGGGATTGGTGTACTGATCATAAAATGGAAGTATCATCAAGATTGGGTGAAAAAATGTTTGCTGAGATTTCAGGAAACTCGCAGTTTTTTGAAGCTTGGCAACCTCTTTCAATGAAAGGGATTCTCGTCAGTCTCTGCTTGGGGCTACTTCAAGAGCACACAAACCATAGCAATAGAACTTGGAACTACATTATTGTGCCAAGTTTCAAAGAGCTAGCACAAACCGTGTTTGATTTAGAGTTCCAACTACATGTATCCATATAGGAGAAAACAGAGTGAAACCTAAACATGAAAACGGTAACTGCAAAGGAACGGTTTAACCTAGAAGAACGAAATTTGGTGAGCCAAGTGTGATTGGTGTACTTATCATTAAATGGAAGTATCATCAAGATTGGGTGAAAAAATGTTTGCTGAGATTTCAGGAAACTCGCAGTTTTTTGGAAGCCTCCAACCCATTTCAATGAAAGTGATTCTCGTCAGTCTCTGCTTGGGGCTACTTCAATAGCACATAGCGATAGAACTTGGAACTTCATTATTGTGCCACGTATCAAAGAGCTAGCACAAACCATGTTTGATTTAGAGTTCCAACTACATGTATCCATATAGGAGAAAACAGAGTGAAACCTAAACATGAAAACGGTTGCTGCAAAGGAACAGTTTAACCTAGAAGAACGAAATTTGGTGAGCCAAGTGGCATTGGTGTACTGATCACTACCTGCAAGTATCATCAAGATTGGGTGAAAAAATGTTTGCTGAGATTTCAGGAAACTCGCAGTTTTTTGGAAGCCTCGAACCCATTTCAATGAAAGTGATTCTCGTCAGTCTCTGCTTGGGGCTACTTCAATAGCACACAAACCATAGCGATAGAACTTGGAACTACATTATTGTGCCAAGTTTCAACGAGCTAGCACAACCGTGTTTGATTTAGAGTTCCAACTACATGTATCCATATAAGAGAAAACAGAGTGAAACCTAAACATGAAAACGGTTACTGCAAAGGAACGGAACTAGAAGAACGAAATTTCTTGAGCTAAGTGGGATTGGTGTACTGATCACTACTTGCAAGTATCATCAAGATTGGGTGAAAAAATTTTTGCTGAGATTTCAGGAAACTCGTAGTTTTTTGGAAGCCTGGCAAACCCCTTTCTATGAAAGGGATTCTCGTCAGTCTCTGCTTAGGCCTACTTCAATAGCTCACAAACCATAGCGATAGAACTTGGAACTACAGTATTGTGTCAAGTTTCAAAGTGCTAGCACAAACCGTGTTTGATTTAGAGTTCCAACTACATGTAATCCATATAGGAGAAAACCGAATGAAACCTAAACATGAAAACGGTTACTGCAAAGGTACGGTATAACCTAGAAGAACGAAATTTGGTGAGCCAACTGAGATTCGTGTACTGATCACTACCTGCAAGTATCATCAATATTGGGTGAAAAAATGTTTTGCTGAGATTTCAGGAAACTCGCAGTTTTTTGGAAGCTTGGCAACCCCTTTCAATGAAAGGGATTCTCGTCAGTCTCTGCTTGGGGCTACTTCAATAGCACACAAACCATAGCGATAGAACTTGGGAACTACAATATTGTGCCAAGTTCAAAGAGCTAGCACAAACCGTGTTTGATTTAGAGTTCCAACTACATGTATCAATATAGGAGAAAACAGAGTGAAACCTAAACATGAAAACGGTTACTGCAAAGGAACGGTTTAACCTAGAAGAACGAAATTTGGTGAGCCAATGGGATTGGTGTTCTGATCACTACCTGCAAGTATCATCAAGATTGGGTGAAAAAATGTTTGCTGAGATTTCAGGAAACTCGCAGTTTTTTGGAAGCCTCGAACCCATTTCAATGAAAGTGATTCTCCTCAGTCTCTGCTTGGGGCTACTTCAATAGCACACAAACCATAGCGATAGAACTTGGAACTACATTATTGTGCCAAGTTTCAACGAGCTAGCACAAACCGTTTTTGATTTAGAGTTCCAACTACATGTATCCATATAGGAGAAAACAGAGTGAAACCTAAACATGGAAAACGGTAACTGCAAAGGAACGGTTTAACCTAGAAGAACGAAATTTGGTGAGCCAAGTGGGATTGGTGTACTGATCATAAAATGGAAGTAT
This sequence comes from Urocitellus parryii, assembly GCF_045843805.1. Classification (NCBI taxonomy): domain Eukaryota; kingdom Metazoa; phylum Chordata; class Mammalia; order Rodentia; family Sciuridae; genus Urocitellus; species Urocitellus parryii. The sequence goes on along the minus strand of NW_027552425.1, from coordinate 2,811 downwards.
CATCAAGATTGGGTGAAAAAATGTTTGCTGAGATTTCAGGAAACTCGCAGTTTTTTGGAAGCTTGGCAACCCTTTCAATGAAAGGGATTCTCGTCAGTCTCTGCTTGGGGCTACTTCAATAGCACACAAACCATAGCGATAGAACTTGGAACTACAATATTGTGCCAAGTTTCAAAGAGCTAGCACAAACCGTGTTTGATTTAGAGTTCCAACTACATGTATCCATATAGGAGAAAACAGAGTGAAACCTAAACATGAAAACGGTTACTGCAAAGGAACGGTTTAACCTAGAAGAACGAAATTTAGTGAGCCAAGTGGGATTCGTGTACTGATCGCTACCTGCAAGTATCATCAAGATTGGGTGAAAAAATGTTTGCTGAGATTTCAGGAAACTCGCAGTTTTCTGGAAGCTTGGCAACCTCTTTCAATGAAAGGGATTCTCGTCAGTCTCTGCTTGGGGCTACTTCAAGAGCACACAAACCATAGCGATAGAACTTGGAACTACATTATTGTGCCAAGTTTCAAAGAGCTAGCACAAACCGTGTTTGACTTAGAGTTCCAACTACATGTATCCATATAGGAGAAAACAGAGTGAAACCTAAACATGAAAACGGTTACTGCAAAGGAACGGTTTAACCTAGAAGAACGAAATTTAGTGAGCCAAGTGGGATTCGTGTACTGATCACTGCCTGTAAGTATCATCAAGATTGGGTGAAAAAATGTTTGCTTAGATTTCAGGAAACTCGCAGTTGTTTGGAAGCCTGGCAACCCCTCTCTATGAAAGGGATTCTCGTCAGTCTCTGCTTGGGACTACTTCAATAGCACACAAACCATAGCGATAGAACTCGGAACTACATTATTGTGCCAAGTTTCAAAGAGCTAGCACAAACCGTGTTTGATTTTAGAGTTCCAACTACATGTATCCATATAGGAGAAAACAGAGTGAAACCTAAACATGAAAACGGTTACTGCAAAGGAACGGTTTAACCTAGAAGAACGAAATTTGGTGAGCCAAGTGTTGATTGGTGTACTGATCATTAAATGAAAGTATCATCAAGATTGGGTGAAAAAATGTTTGCTGAGATTTCAGGAAACTCGCAGTTTTTTGGAAGCCTCCAACCCATTTCAATGAAAGTGATTCTCGTCAGTCTCTGCTTGGGGCTACTTCAATAGCACACAAACCATAGCGATAGAACTTGGAACTACATTATTGTGCCACGTATCAAAGAGCTAGCACAAACCATGTTTGATTTAGAGTTCCAACTACATGTATCCATATAGGAGAAAACAGAGTGAAACCTAAACATGTAAACGGTTACTGCAAAGGAACAGTTTAACCTAGAAGAACGAAATTTGGTGAGCCAAGTGGCATTGGTGTACTGATCACTACCTGCAAGTATCATCAAGATTGGGTGAAAAAATGTTTGCTGAGATTTCAGGAAACTCGCAGTTTTTTGGAAGCTTGGCAACCCCTTTCAATGAAAGGGATTCTCGTCAGTCTCTGCTTGGGGCTACTTCAATAGCACACAAACCAATTGCGATAGAACTTGGAACTACATTATTGTGCCAAGTTTCAAAGAGCTTGCACAAACCGTGTTTGATTTAGAGTTCCAACTACATGTATCCATATCGGAGAAAACAGAGTGAAACCTAAACGTGAAAACGGTTACTGCAAAGGAACGGTTTAACCTAGAAGAACGAAATTTAGTGAGCCAAGTGAGATTCGTGTACTGATCACTACCTGCAAGTGTCATCAAGATTGGGTGAAAAAATGTTTGCTGAGATTTCAGGAAACTCTTAGTTTTTTGGAAGCCCTGCAACCCCTTTCAATGAAAGTGATTCTCATCAGTCTCTGCTTGGGGCTACTTCAATAGCACACAAACCATAGCGATAGAACTTGGAACTACATTATTGTGCCAAGTTTCAAAGAGCTAGCACAAACCGTGTTTGATTTAGAGTTCCAACTACATGTATCCATATAGGAGAAAACAGAGTGAAACCTAAACTTTAAAACGGTTACTGCAAAGGAACGGTTTAACCTAGAAGAACGAAATTTAGTGAGCCAAGTGAGATTCGTGTAATGATCAATACCTGCAAGTATCATCAAGATTGGGTGAAAAAATGTTTGCTGAGATTTCAGGAAACTCGCAGTTTTTTGGAAGCCTGCAACCCATTTCAATGAAAGTGATTCTCGTCAGTCTCTGCTTGGGGCTACTTCAATAGCACACAAACCATAGCGATAGAACTTGGAACTACATTATTGTGCCACGTATCAAAGAGCTAGCACAAACCATGTTTTGATTTAGAGTTCCAACTACATGTATCCATATAGGAGAAAACAGATTGAAACCTAAACATGAAAACGGTAACTGCAAAGGAACGGTTTAACCTAGAAGAACGAAATTTGGTAAGCCAAGTGGGATTGGTGTACTGATCATAAAATGGAAGTATCATCAAGATTGGGTGAAAAAATGTTTGCTGAGATTTCAGGAAACTCGCAGTTTTTTGGAAGCTTGGCAACCTCTTTCAATGAAAGGGATTCTCGTCAGTCTCTGCTTGGGGCTACTTCAAGAGCACACAAACCATAGCAATAGAACTTGGAACTACATTATTGTGCCAAGTTTCAAAGAGCTAGCACAAACCGTGTTTGATTTAGAGTTCCAACTACATGTATCCATATAGGAGAAAACAGAGTGAAACCTAAACATGAAAACGGTAACTGCAAAGGAACGGTTTAACCTAGAAGAACGAAATTTGGTGAGCCAAGTGTGATTGGTGTACTTATCATTAAATGGAAGTATCATCAAGATT
>NW_027552424.1:0-95594 GCF_045843805.1 Urocitellus parryii | reverse complement strand
AAAGGGCTGAGGATGTGGCTCACTGGTAAAGTACCCCTGTGTTAAATCCTCAGTACCAAAAAAAAAAGTACAACAAACTTACAATTATATAAATTACATAAAATAAAGGTAATAAAAATGTTATAATTCTTAGAAGCACCCTTCCATGATAATATAGACACAACAGCCTTATCACGACTGAAATCTTGGATGTCCACAGTATAACAATTTTTTCCCATTCTACAATTAAGTTAAAGGTTAAATTGTCCTTCAATGACATTTTCAATTTTATAATGACATAGGCCCTGGAAAATATGATTACAAATCAAATATTGCCAATTGAACTATATGTACTCTTTCTTACTTTGAGGAAAATAATTCAGGGAATAGAAGGGTTTAGTGAGCTTTCTGTATCTCTGAAATAAAATACCAAAATGCTATATCAGAATACAAAAATCTAATTACTTTGGGATTAATCTTTCATAGCAAATAGACTTAATTTACAGAGTTTCTTTTCAACTCAGCAACCTGAAACCCATAAAGACCTTAATCTGTCCATTTCATGACTTACATCATCTGCTTCAAGGATCTTGTTTGCTACAGAAGTATAGCTAGTGAACAAATAATCAAACCAGAAATTTATAGAACTGGAATCTATTTCAAGTACAGCATGTGGTTTGAAAAGGAAATAAAAAATACAGAAAAATTTTAGCAAATTTATTTACCTCATCATCTCAGCAATCTTGAAATTTCCTACAAATATGACAAGTAAAATATAGCTCTTTCTTCATAAGGACAAGCAGATTGAAAATAATTACCTTGTATCAAAGAAACACTAACAATAACATATTATAGTGATTGTAATTTTTCCAGTAATCCTATGGTGTAGGACTGTTAGCACCATTTAGAAGTGATAATGAAAATACAGTAGCCACCACTACTCCAGCAAATGAAAAGTATCATGCCAAATGCTTTGTATGTGGTGCCTTAATTTTCATTGTAACCCTATGAATTAGGCATTGTCAACATCTCCTTTTATAAAGAATTAAGTACAGTCACTTAACTACTGATTGGCAGATGATAGACTCAAAAGTGCAGGTATCTTGTTTGTCTAAGCCTATACTGTTTATATTTCAAACGTCTTCTACCAAAGAGTATTTAAATTACTGGAATATGACTTTAATTATGAAGTTTTCTGGATGATATGTATATTATATCTAATTATACCATAAAGCATAAAAAATGCATCACAATAGTACAGTGTTATATCCACACTTCCAAAAAATGAACTAGTTCATCAGAAGTAAAAACTGTGCACTGTATAAGAACAGAAGAAAGTATAGAAGTGGAAGAGGCAAAAAATTTACTCAGGGTGCTTGACCAGGGTATTTTACAACCTTGTCAAGATCTTCCACAAATAAAAAGGACTTGCTATGTATTCTTTATTTCCCCGTTAAGGGCAACTGTTTAGTATCCTTTGCTCCAGGTCCAGGTTTCACAATCATATATGATTATTTAAAGAACAGCTAGATATATAAAGAAAAAAATTAACATAGCAAACAGTTACTCTAGAAAGCCTACTTACAATGTTGGCCCATGGCTAGCATCTGGGAACCTGGATTTCAGCAGGATTCCTATCATGCCCTGTTAAGAAGATCACTGTGCCTAAACCATCCATGCAAACAATATGGTTTCTGCTGAACACTTGCTTTCTTCCTGGAGTCTGTAGTTTTGGTTCATGCTAACCCCAATAAGTGTCTTGTGCACTGAATCTCTACAGTGTTTCCCCAATAGACAATATTTTTCATTTCACAGGTGTGAAAGAATGTTGAGAGAATCAAGTACATATTTGACTCTGCTGGGAGAGGACTCTTAGAAGTTTGGTTTCCTCTGGAATTTGCCTGTGTGCCTTTACCCTTTGCTGATTTTGTTCTTGTGTTTTCTTGTTGTAATGACTCAGAATACAACTGTGAGTACAGCTATATGCTGAGTCCTGTGGTTCTTCCTAGCCAATCACTAAACACGGGATGTTTTGAGGATCCCTGACACAAATAGTAAGATACTTTCACAATAAACCGATAGCTACCGCTAACAGAATGGCCATGATAATTTGCTTAAGATTGGCAAAACTGGAGATGTTTTACCTGCCACTAACAAGTACAAAAGTAAGTTCCAAACACCTGACCTTTAATTATATAATGTACATTTTTTGTACCCACCAGGCACTCTAGCAGGAAAAGAATCAGGAGACCCTGCTCCAGCGCCACCTTCTTCTTCATCTTCTTCAAATTCCAAATGCTCTTCCTCACCAGGGGCTGAAATTCTCCTATATAAAAAAGGATAGAAAAAATAGTGAGCTACTCCACTTAATATACCAGCTAACCCTCAGAGCCACTAACTTCCCAGATAAGATGCTGATTATTAGGTTAATGTTGATATCAATGTCAATGTCAATCATCTCATTGCTACCAATGGTATCAGCCATATCACCAATACCAAATTTGATAGGGAAAAAATCCAGAAATATTTGAAAAACAGGCATAAAATAGATAATAAAATCAGAAGACAAAATATGGATGCTTATTTATTTACCTTAATGGGACAGGCCGAACATCAAATGGAAATTCTTTATTATATGTGAGAATATTCTTTAGGACTAGAATAAAGACATAGACCAACATTAGTCTTATATCTTAATCTTACATGTTATGTAAGACTTATATATTAGTTAGTCTTATATGTTATATCTTAAACTGATACTTTTAATCATATTTTATAGTGTATTAACCACACATTAATATATGTATTTTAAATTCCGAGCTTCACTATCATTTCAAGACTCTGCAATTGACTACTGAGTGTCATAGCAAAATAAAAATGTCCATTGTGGACTGCAGGTACTGTAAGATCTCCAAGGAAAGTCTCAGAGCCCTCATAGAAAATGAACCATAAAATAGTTCTCCAATGTACAAGTTCCTAGGTGATATGGGGTACCAGTGAAAGAGAATACCTCTTCTCCTGAAGTATTTTAATTAAAAGATTGATACTGAAGATGACTAATTAAAGAGAAATAGATAATCACATCTTATTCTTTATCCTAAGTAGATTTCCCTCAATACTTATCACACTGGTAAGGTTTGTAGCAGCAAGGTTATAATTCTAATATTCCTTTTATGATGAAATTTATTGTATATGTGTACACACATATATACATGCATATATGTGTGTGCATATATATATATATATATATATATATATATATATATTTACACTTGTGTACACACACATACACACACACACACACACAGCAGACTTTCTCCTCAGGGAAGTCATCAAACAACATAATGCTATCACCTCTTGTGTCCTGGTTGATCTACAATTCTATCTGTATCTGGAAAAGTATTTTATGAAATTTATTGTTTCATTCCCCAATTTATGGGTTCTAGTGACTACCTGCAATTATTTCAAGGTGAATATTTAGCATTATTAATTGTGCAACCCATGGTTTTTACTCTAATTACTCAGACTTTAATTTTGGAGTCTTGCAGATTTGAGTTAAAAGGAGTATGGCATATTGGATTCCTAAATAAGGAAATTCAAAAAGAACAGGTTGTAATTACATAACTTATTCCAATAGGAGTCAATCATCCAGTGAGAAAGAAGTTGGAAACTTGTACCTAGATTCTCATTACTCACTCTTATTCTCTCTCCCTTTAGCTCTTCCTCATCCTTTATCTCTTTCTTCTTCTCAATAAATGCATACCGAGTACTCACAATGTTCCAATCACTGTTTTAGGTGCTAAAGATACACAGTAATCAAGAACTCATATTTGGACCTTAGACCTTACTAAGGAAAAGTAGACAATAAATATGCCAACAAATAAACAAGATAATGTAAGATGTGATTAGTGGTATGAAGGATACAAACAGGATGCTGTGTAAAAGCAGAGAGAACTTGGTAGAGTAGCTAAGGTAGACAGGGTGCCTTTCAAAACTAAACTGTAAGAAGACATTTGAGCCAAGACCTGAGATGAGAGGAATCATCCACAAGTGGCTCTAGCATAAGGGCTTCCCAGGTATTAGAGAACAGGCTGGAGCAACAACAAAGTTTCCAAGTAGGAAACAGTTTGCCTTATTCGAGGCACAGAAAGGACTGTGGGAACTTAAGTCTGACAAGCAAAGGGGAAGCAGCAGAAGATCAAAGTAGAAGGTTTAAATCAAAACCTAGCCCTACAATTACAACAATAACTTGAACATTTACATAAATACTCTAATCTCCCCAGTTCTAAAATGAAAATGCTACTTCCTTTACAGGCTATTGAGAGAATTACAGCCTAAATAAATTTATACAAAATGGCAAGGGAAAATCTAAAATGGACATTCACTCTCTCCATGACCTTCTTGATCTAGTTGACTAGAATCCTAATATTTCTTATCTCACTAAGAAGTACTATTTATTTTTTAATACAAGAACATCTTTTCTATACTTCTGCATGATCATTGTTACTAAACTATTAAATCAACTCAATATTAATAAGTAATATTAATAAATATTTATCACTTACACAACAATGGAATAGATACCAAGAATGGGGAGCAGGTAACAAAAAGATCATGTCTCACCCATATCAGAAACAAAAACACAGAAATGATCATATTGTAATAAGAGTTTAATGAAATGGGCAAAAAAATCAACCATTAAAAATGTATATAACAATAATTTTTAAAAGTTGATCCTGTTATGGTGGCATGTGTCTGTAATCCCAGGTACCAAAACCCTGAGTCAGGAGGACTAGAAGTTCATCTGCCTAAGCAACATAGGGAGACCCTGTCTCAAGATGCATCATGATGGCCCCCTGGTTCTGACAAGGTTCACATGGGGCCAGGAACAAGGAATAAATGGACCTGTCCCAGGTTCTTCTCCTAGAGGTCTGGGGCCACAGATCCATTCAATGGTTATTTCAAATTCTCTGAATTTGTAACTGAAATGAATCATCCATGGACTTAGTGAGTCACCTGTGGGGTCAGGGATACCCTGGTAGAGAAGGTCAAGTACAATCTTCTGACACTACTTTCCCCAGACCAATGCTTAAAATAGTATCTCATCCTGGAGAACACACATTTGTCCTCTACTAAGTGTATCACTTCACCTTGAGCTCACACCTGTGGCTTTAGAAAGTGTACCCTATAATCAACATGAACCGAAGAATCCACTGGGCAGCAAAGGGTGTGAGTGTGGGTGGGGGTACAGTAGGCCTCAATCTACAGGAACCCCTCCTAAAAACCAGACCATCTGAAGCCACAGGAGCATAAGACCTGCTGCTCACTCTAAAATATGCATCTGCAGAATCACTTGGGAAAGACAGCATAAGGATGGGCACCAACACTGGAGACACAGGAGATACCCTAATCTAGGGTCAGAAAACTAGGGCATAGAAAACTATGCCAGTGCCCCATTCATTGGCATGTGGTCTTCAGTTGCTCTCATGAGTACTTGATATAGAGACAGTTATAGTGTGGCCTGCAGAGGCCTGCCACCCCTTACTATCTGCCTTTACGGAGAAAGTAAACAACTTGTGCCTACTTTATACCCTTATATGATGCTGGATCCTCAAGAGTTAGATGAGCCTAGGATCCAAGATCAGAAGTCTATAGATGCTACTACAGAAATGTATAGATGTACCATTGCTGTTAGGGGACAGACAGATGAGGAGGGTGGGAACACACATTAAGAGAATAATTCTATGAAATGTCCCACTGTGCTTACTCCCACATGCTTTCTTCACCCCCACATGCTTTCTTTGCCAAAAAACAATTTACCTGCAGCTCTGCCTAACCAAAGTGGAAAGGATATGTCTTATTCTTCAGCAAATTATTATCTACAAGGAAATTCAGGCAGGAAGTAACATTGACAAGAAGAACCCAAGTTATGTGTCCCTTCACAGACCAGATTCTGGAAGATAAAGATAATTCCTCCTAACCATAAAACCTGTAAAAATGATTAAGAATCCAGATAGAACCAGTCAGCATGGGCCAAGGTGACAGAGTTGTCATGGCAGAGCAGACTTGAAATTCTGATGTCACCCTGCTGTCAGTCAAAAGCCAAGAGGTGGGCCTGGTGGGACTCTCTGGAAACTATTGATAACAAGGAACTTCAGCAAGGCAAAAATACATTCTACATGAAATTGCTCTCAATATTACCAAATAAATAAAGGCTAAAATCACTATATAAAACTAAGAATAGCTTGAAAATAGAAAAAAAAATTCAGCAACTTTGCTGATATCTTTCAACTGCTAATCTGACAATGGGAACCCTTTTGGTGTCTATCTTCTGGAACTGGCTCTAATCAGAAGACCATTTTTTCCTATATTTCCTTATTGCTTGGAAATGACTTAATAATGGTATCCAAATTTTAAGGCTTGGTAAACAGATTTCACCAGTATCTGGGTCTTTTTTTTATGAATCACTTTAATCTGTGTCCTTCTTTTGAATGATCAAGTATGATTTTACTTATCTTTGGAGGTGGTATAAGGTCATCAATTTAGATTCTCCTTTCCCCCATTATATACATACATCAACGGCTTGGTACTTGCTATCCTGTCATGTTCAAATTTCCAGGTTTAATTACCTCCTAAGCAAGATGACCAACACCAGGGTGTCTGGCAATAGAATAGGGTTCTAAGAAAATGAAACCAAAAGTCAAGTGGTATTTGCTCCCTAGTCACACCTGCAGTGTTAGCAGTTAGCAAGGTGAAAAACAGAACTTATTACATAAACTATCTTCTTTTATCCCAGTTAAATCCTATTTATGATATTTCACATTTCCTAAAGGGAAAAGAAATGAACACTTACTAAGTACCTGATCCAGGTCAAGAACTAACTTGATCTTATTTAATTCATCAATGACAACATTATTGAGTAGCAATTACCCCCATTATACAGACTAGGATATCCTGCCAGTAAGTTTAAGGACCAGATTTTGAACTAAGACATACCAGATTTCAAAGCTAATATTGTTAGTACTCAGAATTTTAAGGCTAGATCTTTGAGAACCAAGTGGAACATTTTAATATAATCCCTTTATGTTACAAATGAGGATGAATCCTGAAAAGGATGAGATTTGCCAAAGACACAATGTTTGTGGTGAAATGGGGATCTGAATTTAAATGTCCCAATTTCCTGTGCAGTACTGTGTCTAATAACACTTCTTGTGTTTGGCTGTGTGCATTTGTGCCTGGAGTAGAGTGTCACTCTTGATATAATTTATAACATCTCAAATGTCTCCAAATGAAATTCAAGTGTGTGACAATTTGAAGCTATACATTTTAGTGACTAAAAATATTAAATGTATTTGATAAGAATAAATATTTAATTGATGCTTATGAATTATCACATATTGTAGAGAGAAATCTTGTCTCCAAAATATTTATTTATTTAACCAAAAGCCTATAATTTACTGACATGATTGGCTATAAAAATACAGCCACATATAAGATAGAAAGGAGTCCCTGTCATGGAATTTACAGCTTAGTGAAGGATACAGACAAATAAATGGGCAATTATAATGCAGTGAGGTCAATGATATGACACTGAGAGTATAAGACGCCATGGGAACAGGAAGCAGGAACACTTAACCCAGGCTGGATTTTTCAGAGTAGATATGAAAGATGAATAAAAGTCAGATAGTTAAGGGAGGATAATTGAGTGCACAAATATTTCAGGAAATTTGTACATGACAAACATGTACATGACAAACATTTGTACACGACAACATGCAAAGGCCAGGGGTGCCATGGGAGTAGCAAGGTCCTGCTGGCACACCCTGGTGTTCAGCACAGCTACCTGAACGTTGGACAGGTCACAGAGGAGGCTGGCAAGCACTTAAGAGGCCTCTAACTAATGACCTCAGACCCTGACTCTACCAAATGCTGTCAACAGCCTTTTTCAACTTTTCTCATTTTCTGGGACCTGTTTTTAACCTACCCCCAACCAAAACAAAATGTCAGAGGCCACAGTGCTCTGAACACGACTTGAACACAGAGGTGAGAAGCTCCTTCTAGTGCCACTGAAGTATATTTAAACAATGAAGCCAAGTCCTTGTCCTGGAGCTGTGGCCCTGGAGGGCCACAGAACCACCATCACAGTGTGGGTCTCAGGAGCTGGGAGCCAGAGGGTGCAGACCTGTCACCTCACAGGGGCAGGCTGGCCTGGTGTGGACACCTGCTCTACATACACCCACACCCTGCAACATCCCCAATTTCACGAACCTCTCGCTTCCCAACAAATGGGTATAAAACAAGTGAGGCAGAGCTGAATGGGATTGTAGGGCTAGCCAATAGCATGGCACTTTCCCAAGCCCTGATGAGCATGAATTTGGACCAATGGTGTTAACCCAAGTGTAGAAAAGCCCCCTAGACTAGCACATTCAGGCGGCAACCTCTATTAGGCTCACCTGTTGTCCCTGTGAGAGTTCTGTTTCTATTTTCTAATTTTATTTGTTCATTTTAGATATACTTTCTGTTCTTTTTCACACTTGAATAAATCCTGCTCTTTCCACCCTTGGATTCTGTTGTCGTGTTTGTAAGACAAGAACCCAGGGAAAAGTTGGTGATGAGCAATGGTGTCCATGGCAACAGTGGTGGGCATGGCCCACCATCTTGAGCTCCCACCCTGAGAGCCGTAACACACTCTCAATACCAGAGGAAGAAGCTGGCTCTTCCAGGTGCCACACTTTGAGCTGATTCCACCTGCCAGGAGAAGAGGAGAATGGAGTTTGCTCTCAAAGTCTGGCTTCACTAGTACATTGAGTGGTAGAGCACCTGCTGGTATGGTGAGGTTCTGAATTCAGTCTCAGTACCTTAAAAAAATAGAGAAATAGACATACATAAAAACATAAGTTCTCACTCCTGCATAATGATTCTCCAGCCCAGCCCAGGACAATTGTCCCTATCACCACAAGTAGCTGAAAAAACACTAGTAGTTTCTAGTGACCAGGAAACCCATGGGCGTGAGAATGTCCTTGTCCACATGTCAGGTAGACTTGTGAGGACAGGTGCAGTCTCAGTCCTGTGTTTGTCTGGGGTAACAGATAGTATGAGAAGGGCTGAGAAGGAGCTCAAAGCCACACAGACCCTAAATGGAGACATGACTTCATGCCTTTCCTTTCCAGAGGGAAGCTGTGCATAATCATAAACACCTAGTGGGAAGGGGAGGAAAGGGCTTCCCATTGTACACCACAGCCCTATCCCCTGAGCCAGGCTTACCCTCCAGAAGTGGCTCATCTGGAGAGTGTGAGAGAATTGCTGTGCATGTGTATGGTGGGTGGGCTTAAAGACAGTCTTAGAGAGTAGTGTGAAATGGCTTCCCTGGATTTAGAGGCGCTGGGAGGGGATCTGAGGTTAGGGTGGGAATAATGGGATGGGGCCTTTGATTCACATTTGCCTTTCTTTCATTCCTGTGTCACAAATTCAGTTAAACCTCTTTATATAGGATTTCAACCAGGAGAACATGAGCGACCCTTCTTCCTGCCCTATCTCCAAAGATCCTCAGAGGATCTTCTTCACTGAGTGTAATAGGCCCCTGTCAAGTCCTGATGGGATCCTTTGATTTCCCCTCTCAAGACCCTGTGGTTTGTTGCTATATGTGACAAAAATCCTGACAAGAACAAATTGTGGAGGAAACTCTTCTCCACCACTCTTTGAGAGAGAACAGTGCTCAGACACAGTGTGTATGCAAACATTATTAGTTGAATTGATTAGTTAATTATGTGAATTAAAATACCCAAGAAATCCAATATTCCTTATTACACTCTAGAGTCCCATGCCACCTTCCACTGTATTTCACAGGAGCTGAGGTCTCTTGGACAGAGTATTTTTGCTAGGATTTGATACTGTTTACAGAAAGGTAATAATTCAAAATAAAAAGAAAAGCTTCATCAAGGATATGAACAGGCAATGCACAGAAAATAAGTGAAAGTGACTGTTAGCCCTTTGAAAAGGTGCCCAATATCACTTTCTCTTATCACAAGATGAATGTAAATTGAAACTACAGTAAGATACCATTGCTTGCCGGTTAGGTTGGCAAACAACTAAAATGTGGCACGTGCTCTACTGGTGAGGCAACCGTGATGCAGGAGGGCCCTTTGGCACTGCTGGAGGGAGGGGAGAATGGCACAATTCAGATGAAGAGGAACTTGGCCAAACCTAGCAGAAAGATACCATTTGACAAAGCAGTCACCCTGGAAGTTAGTCTTTTGGGAATCGAAATTCTACAACACTATCCCAAAAACATACTAGCAAGAATAGCACAAGACAAGATGTGCAGGTACCATTGCAACACTATTGGTGATAAAGACTAGCAGCAGCTGGAACCGATGGGTCAATAGTTAAATAGGCAGAGCTTCCACCACACAGCAAAATACACTGTAGAAACACCAAGGAGGGTTTCTCACTACAGTGATTGCCAGGGGACAGTGTTGAGGGAAGCAAAGTGAAGAAAAACATGCATGATATGCTACCTTTTCTATAAGAAAGAAAAAATAGCTGTCTATGGACTAAGACCTCCAAGACTATGAGCTCCCAAATAAATATTTCCTTTAAAATTGTTCTTGTCTGGTCTTTTAGTCACAGCAGTGAGAAATCTGACTAAAACACAGGTCATGAGACCTTCCTATAGGAAGTGCCCTCCTGGCTACCTGGAGGAAAGAGCATCCTCCCTCCAGGACTATGAGCCAAGAAGAATCCGAACAGGCCTTCCTAAGTCCCTTGTTGATCACTGGTACCTCATATCCTTTTGCCTTCAATCATATTTCTCCATGACTGACCGTTCCTCATCAAGTCCACTATAAAAATCACTTTAATTTAACTGAGTTCCCATTTTGTTATAAAGGCTCTCAAGTCATGCGGAAGTTATAATTTGTATGCTTTTCTGTTTTCTGTTTTGATTTTTGGTTATAAGATCTTAATCATGAACCCAAGATGAGTAGAAAACATTTTCCTCCTCCACATTAGCATTTCTGCTTTTTGATAGAGGGAATAAATAATACATGGCATGATGAGTACGGTTCTGCTATGGACTGAGGTTGAAGAAGCTGCATCTGTGTACCAAAGACCCTACAGACATGTGACCCTGGCTAAGTGGAACATCAGAGGTGTGGTGTAGATTGGAAGTCAAAGTTATCTTGGGCTACTTTTGTCCCTTTTAACAGTCACTTCTTATCAACCTCTGTATCTGACACCCTTGTGACTTACAGAAAAAACTCTCAGAATGTATTGCTAAGCTTGAAACACCTCTAGCCTCCACCAACCTCAAAGCTGAGACACCTGAACCCTGTGGAGGAGACTGCGCCATCTCACTGGGGTTCACGTGCTGGAGGACCTCACCCATGTAAGTACACTGACTCATGACTTTTTATTCTGTGACTATGAAAGTTCATGTAACCTCTTTCACAGTGGAACGTCATCCAAACTAACTTGAATCTGTGTTTCAAGGCCATGGTCACACTGATATTTGGCTCAAAGTAAACTATTTTCTTATTTCCTTTAAAGTTGAGTTATTATTTTACATCAACAATTTCGAAGAAACTGGTCCCATTGGTAGTCTGGGGGAAAAGGAATTGGGTACTATGGTGTCATGCTTAAGAGTTTCTGTTTACCCTTTTTAACTTCTGAATTTGAACTACAGAAATACCTATCCTACACTTCCATAAATATCTTTTGTCCCTATACTGGGGAGACAAAATATACATACACAGCTTTACTACAAGATGGAAAATGTGACATGCTCTGAGGCAGAGGACAATTAAGTTACTGATGGACAGAAACCACAAGTCAACTCTGCTAACTCACTAGATATTATGACACAAATGATTAAGGCCATAGAGTGAAGTGACATGTGGATATATTAACAATAGGAATTAGCTAGGTGGTAACTAAATCCACAGGTAGGATGTGACTAGGTCACTGGAGTATGCCTCTGTCCCTGCTCAGTGAGAGCACTCTCTGCTTCCTGATGGTCACCTCCTGAGCTGTTTCTCCTCCTCTACACCCTTCTGCCATGATGTTCTGCTTTACTTCCAGTTCAGAGCAATGGAGTCGTCTGTCGATGGACTGAGACCTCTGAAACTTAATTATATACAAAAATAAATATGAATACATAGATAAACCTCATTAAACCAAGATAAATATCCTTTTAAATCATCTTCCTCTATAAATAAGGGAAATGTCTACAGGCTTTCCAATTCCACTCAAATGGAGGAAAGTTTATTTTAGGTACTGGAGTGTAATAGAAGGAAAAACAAATCAGGAACTTGGCCTTCAGAAATTCAATAGGCAAAATGTAACATCCACAGATAGCAATATTAGAGTAGCTAGTGCTGAACTAAAAGTTAAAAGGACTAGAGGATTATTTGGGAGAGAGAAACTCATACCAAAGGAGTCTCGCTAAAAACATTGAGCAAGTAGTTGAAGAAAGCTGATTGTCTAGTGTTCTGATGACCTTCTAAAAAGGTAGTTCAAAGGGGAAAATATCTCTATTACATGAGAACTCTGATGATTTTCTTTGGGGGTTCATTGCTTTGCAATTGTTAGCCCAGACCAGTATAATTCTGCCAAATGGACCAAGAGGAAATTTGTTTTCTTTGAAGGTTTGTTGGTCCAGTCTCTAATAGGTGGCCTAAATGCCCAGGCTTTAAAACCACAGGAATGCTAAGAAGAAGTTGGCATTATAATGATTTCCTTTTAGAAATGCCAAAAAAAGTATTAGAGGGTTTTGTAAGATCCTCTCTGAAGATCAAGGAGAACAAGAGACACCAGTCTCTCTGAGGCAGGCTAGAGGAGGAGGAGGAGGCAGATGCCACTGGGGACCCCTCCCAAGCCCCAGATTTCAAGGCACACGGAGGGTAAAGTCCTGGGGGGGGTGTTAGTAACTCCTCTGAAGATGGGCATAATTGTCCTCACCAACAGCCTGCCAGTCTGCAAGCCCTGCTGCTCTCTGGCTTCCTGAAGATGGAATTGTTCCATCAGAGAATGGTCTTTATAAACAAGCCTCCAAGAAACCCAACTGAATGTTCTGCTCTGAGTCAGCTCAGTCTTTATTAGCTGGAAGAACTGTTCTTCTGCAGCTCAGGTCACAATGGAGATTCTCCATTTAGATGTTGGAGCCAGAGCCCCATATCAGAAACATTACTAGCCAGAGGAGGAGTTTTTGCTAATAAAGTCTAATAGTGTTAACAAGATGTTAATATATCCACATGTCACTTCACTCTATGGCCTTAATCATTTGTGTCATAATATCTAGTGAGTTAGCAGAGTTGACTTGTGGTTTCTGTCCATCAGTAACTTAATTATATACAAAAATAAGTGTGAATACATAGATAAACCTCATTAAACCAAGATAAATATCCTTTTAAATCATCTTCCTCTATAAATAAGGGAAATGTCTGCAGGCTTTCCAATTCCACTCAAATGGAGGAAAGTTTGTTGGAAAGAGTGGCAGAGTAGAGACAGTCATCTAAGGACACTTCTTGCCACCAAGGGTGGTCTGATGATGTTGCCTTCCTGTGGTCCACAGAAGACATAGTAGATGATGGAACAGCTTCTACAACATTAAGGAAAATTATTAACCTGTGTTATATTATCCCAGAGAGCAAATAACTCCTCAACCAAAGATCTGGAGCCAACACCCACCAGATTCTCCAGATCTGAGGCACTGCCCCACTCAGGAGGAGACTCCTGTGTGTCCCTCCTCTCACTGCACTGCTGTGCTACCTACAGTGGCCTCCTCTACTCAGCAGCAGTCATTCCAGCACTACTGTGGAGTGGGTAGTGCTCAAGGCTAAGGAAGGGCATTACTTCTGTGGAGAGATATCAGTGGCCAGGGGCTTGGGTGAAACTGGTGGGACACCTGTCCTAAGGCCCTACCAGACTGAGACAGCGCCACCCAAAGGCCAGAGGACAGACTATTCCTCACCTTTCATGGTGTCTGTTTATTTCCTGTAGAACTTGTTGGCCATGGAGATGATGATGATGACTGATGACTAAAATTAAGACAATGATGATCCCTAAGCTGGTCACTGAAACAGATGAGGTACGTGGAGATCTGCTGGTAACTGGGACTGTTGATGTTGGTGCTAAAACAAACAAAAGAGCAAAATCCCTGTCAAAATTAAAAATATCCATTGTTCAGCACCCGTTTTCCCCATACAGTGCATTCAACTCATATATACTGACTCATTATGGGACAATTATTCTACCAGGTCCTGGGAGTACAGAGATGAACAGAGGTTGTGCTATGTCCTTATAGAGCTCACATTACAACTGAAGGGGACAGCAAAAGTTCATCCAATTTGTTGTAACAAGAGAAGGCCTGGAAGTTTACAGAAATGTATATAGACCTGGGAACTAGTTGGCCGACCATTAATGACTGCATCATTGATTAATGGACAATGGGGGCTCCTGTAAAGAAGAGACCTTGGGAGGTGAGATGAGAAAGGAGGCTAGTGACAAATCCACATGGCTATCACTGATTGTCCAGTCAAGAAGCTGATAAAGAAGTCAGTCATTCAGCCCATCAAATTTTCCATTATATGCACATGCTCACATCCCACAGGGAAGTCATCAGACCTTTAAAGAGAATTCCTACATCTTTCACATCCTGCTGAGTTTCATAGTAACTCAGCTCTCTACCTGGCATTTCCTCCAAGTGCTCTGAGAATTCCCCGAGCCAGTGATTGCAATCTCCCATGGAGACCTTCCTTAAAAATTCTGTCAGTTCTTTCTCATTCTCCCACTTCTCCTTGATCCCTCTGGCTCTAGGATTAATCACTGTCCACTCCATGTGCATCACGTTTAAGTAGAGAGATGGCTGTCCATCAATGCTGAAATTCCAGAATGAACCAATGTGATTTTTTCCTTCAAACTGACAAGACATCTTGGCCTGCAGGGTGAGATGACCTGCAATACACAACAAAACTATCATCTTCCACTCTTGATAGATTCATCACCTCCCAATAAGTTGAGAATTTCTCTGCACATTTAGAGGCCTGTATTCTTTTCTCCCAGATTTGCCCTTTCTTGCCCATTAAGCCCCACATCCCTCTAAGGCTGGGCCAATGTTAATCTCTTTTACACAAATACATCCAGAGCCTCCTCCACATGTGCACTCCACCCCTTCCTCTCTCCTGCTCTATCTCTTCACCCCATTCCATACTTACCCATGGTCTTATTTTTTTTCCAAGTCCATGTCAAGCAGGATCATCCTGAGATCTTGCCCCAGTTCTCTCAGCATTTCGGTCAATTGTGTCCATGTTTTGGTGGCATTCACCTCCCTTCCCAGGTGACCCAAAGGTTTGATCTTGTTGCTCTCACAGTCATACTGAAGGAAAGTGGTCTTATCCACTGAGCCCTGCACTTCACACCAGGACTCCCCAGGTCTGGACTGAGATTTGACTGTGAAGTCGAGGCAAAGAGAGTGGGTACCTGTGAGAGAAACGTGGATGTGAGATTCAGGACAGGGAGAAGACAGCCATTAGTTCCCATCATTTTGTGACTCTCAGACTCCCTCTGAAGGGCCAGGCTGGCAGATAGAGGACTCTTCATCCTAGACCCCCTCAATCTTCTAGATCCTTATTTTGGTGTCACATTTAACTGATATTGTAGGATGCTCTCATGCTATCAGGGACCCCTCACAGGCACAGTGTTACCAGGAGAAAATCTGAAAGCACTTTCAGTGACCTCTACCAACTTCTGGGTACAAAAAATACAAGATGATATCTGTTCTCCTTAAACTTAAAACCTAGCTGAACAGTCAGTATTTCCAATAGAGAGAAAAAGGAGGCATCAGGGATCACAGGTCAATTCATCATGGTCTTGGTGTTCAGGGAGGTCATCATGGAGTAGATACAGGAACATGGCAGCAGAGGGGAGCTGCCACACAGGAGCACAGAACCTAGTCTGGTGTCCTAGGCTGGGGCCCTAGGAGCTGATCATCAGATTCCAGGGAACCTCTCTAGCCAAACCACACCCTTTCCCCATTCTTTAGAAGAGGTATCCACTTATCTGTGCCCAGCATGGAGCCCCAATCTCTTCTCCCTGTTTCCAACCAGTTCTTTTTTTTATTTTTATTTTATTTTTAGTTTAGGTGGACACAAAACCTTTATTTTATTTATTTATGTGGTGCTGAGGATCAAACCCAGTACCTCACACATGCAAGGCAGGTGCTCTACCATTGAGCTACAAACCCAACCCCTAACCAGTTCTTGCTAACGCTCATGACTCACAGTCTTCCAAGCTTCTACTAGCAGCATAAGTAGCAAAAGAAGATAGCTATTGGAATATACCGGAGACATTCTATTGAGAATAAGTCTCAGAGAAACACGCAAAATTAGCCTCTAGGGTGTGGGCATGCCCCAAACCTACCATTGGAGGACTAAGGACCAGTCTATTGAAATTCAATGAAGAAAAAGGTTGTTTAAGGCATGTTTAGCAGGTAATGCAAAACAGAATTACTTATTAATAGAATTCTAAAAATTAGAAATGCAGATGTTAAAAAACAAAATTCACTGTGAATACCCAGTCTCTGTAGGGGAAGCAGAGCTTGCTGGAGGTTATATGAGTTCCTTCCTTCTACATACTGCTTCTCCTCTTTTCCCTGCCTCTTTTGCTATCTGCTTTCTTCCCATGTCTGTATTTTCTCCCAACCTCACTCTCCTCTGTCCCATTACCTCTAACCTTTCAAACCCTTCCTCTTAAAGACTGAGATCCATTTGCATTCAATACCCCACAATGAGAGATTCAGTCAATACAGACACGAGCCCTAGAGCCCCAGAATTACCTTTTTGGTTGAGAAATAGAGGCTGACAAAGATGATCACTTTCAGGTGGATAATGATGAAAATGAACACAAGTAATTTTTAAGAATGGTCTTTTGATGGGTGGTGCAAAGAATGAACTGCACCTTGCTGAAACAGAGGCAATAGATTATGAAGGCAGTCCCAGTAAGGCAATGGTGGCAGTTTTGAAAAATATCTGTGCAGTAAATAATTTCCCTTGGGGACTTGAAAATTACACCATGTATGGTCTTGATATGAAGTGTGGTTCCTGGTCTGTGCACACTGTGGAGGAATATCCCAGGGATGTCAAGCTCTTTAGTGAATCTGAAAAGCTGTTGGACCCTAGAAGCAGTAGCAAGGTTCAACAGAAAGCAGTAAAACTTGTTTCTGCTAAAGGTGATGATTTTGTTGATGAAGAAACTAAATAAAAGCACTAGTGAGGAAACCTCTTTGTGACTCTCCAGCTAAAATTGCACAACAATGACATAAGAACAGGGAAGATGAAAAACCACTGACACCTAGATCAAGAGGTCAAGAATCCTCCAGAACACAGAGAAAAACTCCTGAAAAACCAAAGACCCACTTCTGCCAAAGCAAAAAAAAAAAAAACCCAAAAAAACAAAAACAACAACAACAACAAAAAAAAACAGAAATGAAAGAAAGTACAAAAGGGTCCTTCTCTTCCCAAAATGGAAGCCAAGTTCTTCAATTATGTGGAGAGATGTTTCTGGATTATTGATCTGGAGGCTATTCAAGATCTCTGGTATTGGAGAAAGTTTCTTTAAGAAAACAGTTTACCAGTTTGTCAAAAGTTTCTGTCTTAAATCTCTAGAAACATATGATCTACTAAATTGAATCAGGAGGGCATAGAAAATTTGAATGTACCAATTTCAAACAATGATATTGAAGACACCGTCAAAATGCTATCAACAAAGAAAAGCCTAGGACCAGATAGCCTCTCAGCCAAGATATACCAGAACTTCAAAGAAGAACTTACACCAAATTATTTCATGAAGTAAGAAAGAAGAGGGACCTTCCAAACTCATTCTATGAATCTAATATCATCTTGATACCAAAACCAGACAAAGACACTTCAAGGGAAGAAAATTTCAGATCAATATACCTGATGAACATAGATACAAAAATTCTTAATAAAATAATTGCAAGTAGCATATCAAAACACATTAAAAAGATACTGCATCATGATCAAATGGGGTTAATTCTAGTGCTGCAAGGTTGTTTCAACAGATGAAAATTAATAAATGTAATTCAATAGACCTAAAGACTAGAATCGTATGATTCTGTGAGTACATGCAGAAAAAGCATTTGACAAAAATCAGCATCCATTTGTGCTCAAAACAGGATAAAAATAGGGATAATAGGAACATACCTTACCATTGTAAAAACTATCCATGCTAAACCCAAGCCAACATCATTCTAAATGGGGAAAAAATTAAAGCATTCACTCTAAAAACTGAAACAATACAGGGATGCCCTCTTTTTCCTACTCCTATTCAACATAGTTCTTGAAACCCTAGCCAAAGCAATTAGACAAAAGAAAGAAATTAAAGGAACATAAATAGGAAAAGAAGAGCTCAAACTATTCCTATTTGCCAAGACATGATTCTACATTTAGAAGACCCAAAAACTCCACCAAAAAGCATCTAAAAGTCATAAATGAATTCAGCAAAGTAAGAGGGTTTAACATTAACACCCATAAATCAATTGCATTCCTACACACCAATGATGAATCAGCTGAAAGAGAATTTAGGAAAACTATTCCATTCACAATAACCTAAAAAAAAGAACAAACAAAAACTTGGGAATCAATCTAACAAAGAGATAAAAGTCCTCCACAATGAAAACCATAGAATACTAAAGAAAGAAACTGAAGACGACCTTAGAAAATGGAAAAAAATCTTACATGTTCTTGGATAGGCAGAATTAATATTGTCAAAACAGCCATGCTAGCAAAAGTCCTATACAGATTTAATGCAAGTCCTATTAAAATTCCAATGACATTCTTCATAGATATAGAAGAAGCAGTCATAAAGTTCAGTTGGAAAAATAAGAGGCCCAGAATAGCCAAAGCAATCCTTAGTGAGAAAAGTGAAGCAGGAGGCATCACAGTACCAGACCTTGTATTGTACTACAAAGCTGTAGTAATGAAAACAGCATGGTATTAGCATAAAAACATTTATGAAGAACAGTCCAGTATGAAGGGAATATATAGAACAGAATAGAAGAGACAAACAAATAGAAGAGACAAACCCACATATATACAGTTATCTCATACAAGATAGAGGCACCATGAACATAAATTAGAGAAAAGACAGCCTCTTCAACAAAGGGTGCTGGGAAAACTAGAAATCCATACATAGCAGAATGAAATTGACCGCCTATCTCACACTTTGCACAAAACGCAACTCAAAGTGGATCAAGGACCTTGATAGTAGAGCAGAGACAATGTGCCTAGTAGAAAAAATGTAGGCCCAACTCTCATCATGTCAGCTTAGGAACAAAATTCTTCAAGAAGACTCCTAAAGCACAAGAAATAAAATCAAGAATCAATAAATGGGATGGCATTAAACTATAAAGCCTTTTCTCAGCAAAGGCAACAATTAAGAACATGAAGAGAGAGCTTATAGAATGGGAGAAAATATTTGCAACTTGTACCTCAGAGCATCATATTCCAGGATATACAAAGAACTCAAAAAACTAAACAAACAAAATTTATAAATGGGCAAAGGAAATGAACAGGCACTTCACAGAAGAAGAAATCCAAATGGTCAAAAGCTATATGAAAAAATGTCCAACATCTCCTAGCAATTAGAGAAGTGTAAATTAAAACTAAACTTAAAACAAAAAATGATGTCCAGTGTTCCATTTAGATTTTTGGAATTCATCACATCAATAGACTTAAAGAATAGAATCAGGAAAAGGCCAGGAAATATATTCTTTCTTAGAGTTTTCTGAAGGAATACAGCCTTACAAAGAAATGATTATTGATTATAACCCTGTGAGTTTGGTGTTTACATCTTCAGAACAATGAAAGAATATATATATGTAATTTATTACAGTAGCAATCAAAATCTGGCACAGTGTGTTTAAATAGGTCACAGAATGAGGGGGGGGGAAACTCAGGTTGAGAAGGTTCAGGACTGTTCCAGCAGGTGGAGGTATTATAATTTTAAATAGATACCTTTACAAACAAAATGGTTAAAGAAATATATATCTCTATTATATGACAATTTTAAAAATTAAATAAAGAATAAATGAATAAAGGATTCAAAAGGGGGAGGCATGGAAGGGTGTGTCACCTGAGAACTAGATGTGAGAATGACACAAGTAGATTCCTCAGGGAAGAACAGTCCAGTCTGAAGGGATGGCAGTGCAAAGGCTCTGAGGCTGGAGAATTCTGCAATATGCTGAAGACCAGCGAGTAAACACTGGGTTAGGGACTAAGTGAGCAGGGGACAGAGTAGGGAATGGTTGGCCTGACTATAGAGATACCTAGGCCTTTGGTTTTTACTCTGATCATATTCAAGTGACAAATACAAGGGCTATGTGCCTTATTCAAGTTTCTTCATCTATATGGTGAGACAATTCAGCAGAAGGATTATTATAGCCTGAATATTTGAGTTGTCCTCAAATTTATATGTTGAAACCTAATCAACAATGTGTATTAGGGATTTAGGATAAAGAGAGAGAAATATGGAATCTTAAGGGAAACACCCTCAAGCCACTGAAGTGCAGAATCATGCCACCGAGATGCAGAAGACACAGTTGCAAACCTTGGCCCATGCCCTTGTAAAATGAGGGAAATACACAAGTGCAGAAAAACTTGGGAGAAATTTTGCAGCCCCACCTTGGATCCATCTCCACTCCAGCTTCTAGTACAGCTCATCTCTAAATATTGGGCCCCCAGCCCAAGTCAGGGCTGCTCCTCACTCAAGTCAGCTGCATTCTCCCTTGGATGTGTATCTACCTTCCTAAATAAAGCCCAGTCTATGTCTTTGTCTGGCTCATGCTGAAATTCTTCTCTGATGCATATGCCAAGGACCCAGCTAGTCCTGAGCCGAGTCAGCCTGCTTCTGGGAATCCTCAGACCCCTTCTCCAGAAACTTCTTCTCCTGTGACAAAGTCATTGGTTGGTAGTTAGGTTGTTGGGAGTGGTGACTGAAGTATGGGTCTTGAACTGTCCTGTGACAGAGGCGATGCCTCTCTTGGGAACTCTCAGGGAGAAGGTGCTATTAAGATAGCCCAGTTGCTGTGGTGACACCCTGCTCAATAGGAGGTTGTTAGCCACAGAGTTATCCAGTTCTTGACCTTGAGGTTCAGATGCCAGCTGTTCAGGGGTAGAAAGTTATGGGTGCAAGCTAATTATCATAATTGGGCTGCTTATAGCTATGATCTTGATTCTGCTTGCTTTAAAGAAACTTTCTCACAAAACCCTTTTAGTGATAAAACATATAATAAATGTGCTGAGCTGACTCATGGTCACTGCACTCCACCAGAGTGTAATATCTACCAGGTCCCAGCTTTTTCTCTTCCTCTGTGTCTGTCTTTTTTATTATGGTGCTAAGTATGAAATCCAGGACCTGTGCATGCAATGCAAGCACTCTGCCATCTATTTATCTTTTCTAATCCCCTATTGCCCCTCGTCTGGTTTCCTGAATTAACTGCAGTTCAGGTAGCAGCATTAGGCCATGAAGATGGAGTCCCTTAAGAATAAAATTAGTTTGCTTTTAAACGAGAAGGTAGGGGTTGGGGTTGTGGCTCAGTGGTAAAATGCTTGCCTTGCACATGTGAAGCACTGGGTTTGATCCTCAGCACCACATAAAAATAAATAATTAAATTAAAGTTATTATATCCATCTACAAGTAAAAAAATATATATATATATATATATATATATATATATATATATATATATATATATATATATAAAGACAAAGTTGCTGTCAGGATTCCCCTTGCCCACTTTTGCCAAGAATGAGTTCTGTGTAGTCAAATAATGATGAGACCTATGAATGGGGCAACTCCAGAGTGCACCAAGGCCAGAGTGCACCTTCTGGGCTGGGATGCTAGTTTTCCTAGAAGATTGTGCACTCGCTCCATTTCCAGGCCACTTCCAAGATGGGTGTGGGGAATGGGAATGGGTCATGTTAACATGCCATAAATCTCACAGTTCTTATTGAAATTTGGCATTTTTCTTGAATAAATGCTCCTCACGTTGGTGTAAGTTTTGATTGATCTTCAGAGGCCTGACAAAGCTGATTGTTGAAAACATTTGTACCTGTTCTCAATAGTTCTATGAGGAACAGATTTTTAGGCATCCTCACTATACCATTCCAGAAGGCATGGACTTAGACCAGGATAAAAAGCTTCTGCACAGCAAAGGAAACAATTTTCAGTGTGAAGAGACACTGTACTGAATGGAAGAAGATGTGTGTAAATGGCACATCTGATGAGAGGTTAATATCCAGACTACATAAGGAACTAAAAAAAAATAACAACCCAACAACCTGATTAAAAAATGGAGAAAAATCTGAACAGACATTTCTCAGAAGAGACACACAAATAGCCAACAGGCATATCCAAAAGTACTCAGTACCAAAAATTGTCTTTGAAATGCAGATCATAACTACAATGAGATATCATTTCCCTCCACTAAGAATGGTCATTATTAAATACACAAAAGATAATAAGTGCTGGCTTGGAACCCTTATATACTATTGGTGGGAATGTCAATTTATAGAGCCACTAGGAATAGCAGTATGGAGTGTCCTCAAAAAATTAAGAAATAACACCAGGATATGATCCAGGAATTCCTCTACTGGGTATTAGCCAAAGGAAATAAATATAGTCTATCAAAGACACCTGCACTCCCATGTTTATTGTAGCACTATTCACAAAGGCCAAAGACACCTGCACTCCCATGTTTATTGTAGCACTATTCACAAAGGCTAAAGGACAGAAACAATCTACTGATGAACAGATAATGACCATGTGATACAAAACACACACTGGAATACTATTCATCCATAAAATGGACAAAATCCTGTCATCTTCAACACAATTGATGGAAATGGAGATCATTATGTTAAGGAAGTAAGTCAGGAACAGGAAGACTAGTACCATATGATCTCACTTGGAGATAGAATCCGAAAAAGTTGATCCCAAAAGTTGAGAATTGAGAATGGTTCCAGAGGCTGTATGTGGTAATTGAAAAAGGAGGGCTGGGGAAAGGTTGACTGATGGGTCCTAAGTTACAGTTACAGTTATGTAGGAGTAAGAAGTTCTGGTGTGCTATGGCACAGTGGGGGTGACTATAGACAACAACAAAGTCCTGTGTATCTCAAGTAGCTAAAAGAAAGGATTTTGAAAGTTTTCACCATAAAGAAATTATAAATGCTTGTAGCGACAGACACATTTAACATGATTTAAATCTCACACAGTATTAAAACTTCACATGGCACCTCCTTTAATATATATAATTTTATGTTTATATGTAGCAATTAAAAATAAAACAAAATAAAAAACCTGGCAAGAAGGGCACCAACATTGTCTAGGAGGTCACTGATGATGACTGCTAAGGGCCAAAGTGCTTGCTGGGTGACAGAATTCCAGAACTGGACTCTCAGCAAGTAATGGAGAAGAAAAATTCTGGTAACACAGAACCCAAATGGACGTGATGAACAGGTGGAAGGAAAGAGTCTGCACATTCTTAGAAGCAGAAAGGCAGCCTGGGCTGAGAGATCACAGGGTACCTCATGGCAAAGCACCTGGGCAGGCAACCCAGATTCTGTCTGAGTTCCAAGAAGTGAAGCAAAACCCAAGGATGGCTGATGCCCGCCAAAGTCTGGCTGTTGGCTCAGTTTCCAGACCTCAGCCATGTCTCAGAGCCTGAACTCATTCCTAGGAGGAGAGGCCAGGGTCCTATCAGGAGGGACCCTTCAACCACAGAGCCAGTCAGTGTCCCCTTTCAGCCTGTCCCACAGGGCCATCCACCCACTCAGTTGGGTCTGTGTGCATAGAGACAGAGAAAACATGCCGACATTCATCCTGGAGGCAGTGTGAGCTGCCCTCATGCCCAGGCATCTGAAGTATCACATGGCCCCCTGGTACTGACAAGGTAGGTGCATGTGGGGCCAGGAATGAATGGACCTGACTCAGGTCCTGCTCACAGAGGTCTGCGACCACAGACCAACCTCAATGGTCATTTCAAATTCCTTCAATTTATAACCAAAATGAATCATCCACGGACTTAGTAAGTCACTTGTGAGATCAGGACAACTCTTAGTGAAGGCCAAGTACAATCTTCTGACAATGCCTTGCGCAGACAGTTTGTTTAAAATAGTATGTCATCCTGGAGGACACACATTTGTCCTCTACTTAGTGCAACACCTCACCCTCAGCTCACACCTGTGACTTCAGAAAGGAGCCTACTGCCCAGTGAACCAAGGAATCCACTGGGTAGCAAATGGTGTGTTTTGGGTGATAGTCAGCCCCAATCTACAGGAACCCCTCCTAAAAACCAGTCCAACCTGAAGCCACAGGAACATAGGACCTGCGTCTCCCTATGAAATATGCATCTGAAGAACTATTTGGGGAAGACAACCTGGGAATGGGCACCAACATTGGAGACACTCTAATCTAGGGTCAGATGACTAGGACAGTGGGCAAATCTAGTGCCCCATTCATTTTCATGTTGTCTTTAGTTCCTCTCACAGTAAAGCAGAATTGAGTACTTGATATAGAGACAGGTATAGTGTGTCCTGCAGAGTTGAAAGTGCTTACTGTCTGCCTTTACTGTCTGCAACTTGTGCCTACTTTATACCACTATAAGATGTTGGCTCCCCAAGAGATAGACTACATAGGCTTAGGATCCAAGGTCAGGAGTCTATAGATGCTCCCACAACAGAAACATATAGATGGCACCTTTGCTGTTAGACAGACAGTTGACAATGGTGGGAACATGATGTCAAGAGAATAATTGAATAATAATTATAAAATGTCCCAATGTGCTGACCCCCATATGCTTTCTTTGCTAAAAAGCAATTTATCTAACTCTACTAGACAGGATATGTCACATTCCTCAGCAAAGTACCTGTTATCTGGAAGAAATTTAGGCAGAAAATAATGTTGATAAGAGGAACCCAAGTTACTTTGAAGGGAGAGCTATGTGAAGGGTGTTTCACAGAACAGATTTTGGAATATAAAGATAATTCCTCCTAACCATAAAACCTATAAAAATGATTAAAATTCCTTTTAGAACCAGTCAGCATGGGCCAAGGAGAGAGAGTTGTCATGGCAATGCTAACTTGAAATCTGATGTCACCCTGATGTCAGTCAAAAGTCAAGAGGTGGGCTGGGGTTGTGACTCAGAGGTAGAGCGCTCGCCTAGCATATGCAGGGCCCTGGGTTCGATTCTCAGCACCACATAAAAATAAATAAAATAAAGGTATTGTGTCCCACTACACCTAAAATATATATATATATATAAAAGCCAAGAGATGGGCCTGGGCAGGATTCTCTGGAAACTTTCCTGGGATCCCCAATACAACTGGAGCACAGGAGAGGCAGGTTGTCTCTTTCCTCTCTGAGAGAACCCACTCTCTCCCTTGAGAGTGCTGCCTTTCCCTTTTCCTCTCTCTTCAATAAACTCATTTTTGTTATTCTGGTAAAATGTCTGAAATCTTTAGGACTTGATCAAAAGAACTGGGGTTTGAAGAGGAGGTCTTTGCACTATCTGTTTCTTAGATGACCCCAGCTCTATACCATTACCAAGGTCATACTTGGAAAAATGGGGCCCCCTCCTCTTGTGTTAGGATCTGTGGGTGAGGCGGGGATGTTTGCAGGGTATGTCCTCAGGCATGGGTATATGGTGCCAGGTGGTCCTGGTGGAGGTTAGGGTCCCCTAGGTGGATGGGAAGGTAGGGAGGCCCTGGATGGGGCGTGGCTAGATGAGAAAAGCTGTGAAGGGAGGTGAGCTGGGTGGTGGCTCACTGAATCACAAAAAAGTGATTGTGGCTGGTGGCAGTTGAGGCTCTGTGGGCGCAGGTGCTGAGATTCCCAAAGTGTGGTGGGAAGTTCAAGGGTCAACAGCCTTGGGATGAGAGTCTGTAGAGCAGAGATGGGCCTAGGGATATCTGTTGTCCTAACCTTGTGGGGTCACGCCTCTGTGCACCTGGCCCTGGTGGCTGTGGCTCAGGCATGCTTTGGGGAGACAGCGGTGAGGCTGGGAGACATCAGCAGGGATTGCCAGCTTGCATTCTCCTTTCCTCTTGCCCCTCCCACCTCCTGCCCTTACTTTTTTCTTTCCAGCTCCTCTCAATGGCCTGAGGATGAGAACCAGACAAGATACAACTTAAGGGGTGGCAGAAAGTCATGTGACAGGCGTCACATATGTACACCTGATGGCAGGACTGAGCCTGGGTCCCCTCCTCAGGCCCCTCCACCGCCCCCACAGGCTCAGTCCCACCTGGTCCAAGTCCTCTATAGTTGAACTCACCGGTCCCCGCCGACCAGAAACAGTCGGGCAGTAGAAGCAGAGCTAGGGTGACCGAAAAGAGCAGCCAGGTGAGGGTATCCAGAGCCATGTGTGGATTACACTGGAGCGCGAGGGGGTGCCCGTGTGTGCCGGCCGCTTTTTAAAAGATCCGCGGGCGCGGGGCAGAGAGCGGAGCTGGGCGTGGAGACTTCTATACATAGGGCTAAGACCGGTTTTGACTCAGGAGGCAGGAGGCAGGATGAGGCGAGAAGCTGGATGCTGGGCGGGTGGCCCGTAGCACAGACCTTCTGTGGGCGCAGCTTGATGAGGGGTGCCGGGCGGTCCCGAGGAGCTGGGGCCAGGGGGCGGAGCTGGGGCCGGGGGGCGGGGCTGGGGCCCGGGAGTGGGGCTCTGGGATCCACCCGGAGCAGGGGGGAGCGGGTTTCGGGCGGAGTGGGGAGCAGGGAGCAGGGAATTTGTGCATGCTGGTAAGGGCGAGCAGGGGGTGCTGGGAATTTCTGGGTGCGGGGGAGGCGCGGGGGTGTGGGCCGGGCTAGGCACGGTGGTGGGGATGCATCCTGGAGACTTTCTAGGCCTCCGCTTTAGTACTTTACTGATTTCTCTTTTCCTCTTGCCCGAGACTTTTCACTGAAGGGAGTGAGGCCGCTTTCCCTTGATTTCTGCATCATCTTTTCTAGTCTCCGCCCTTTTCTTTTCCATAAAAATGGTTTTATCAAAGTAGAATCACACCATTCGTGCCTTCATACATCTTCATGTACTTCATCATCATTCTAAGTACATGTATGAAGACACGAATGGTGTGATTCTACTTTGCATACAACCAGAGATAAGAAAAAAGTGCTCTATATGTGTAGTATGCATTGTAATGTATTCTGCTGTCACATATAACAAAATAAAAATAAATAAACTAAAAAAAAATTTTTAAATGGTTTTTTCAAAAACATGTTTTGCAAGTCTTTTCTTCCCAAACGAGTTGTGCTGTTTTTTCTTTCTTTCTTTCTTTCTTTCTTTCTTTCTTTCTTTCTTTCTTTCTTTCTTTCTTTCTTTCTTTCTTTCTTTCTTTCTTTCTTTCTTTCCTTCTTTCTTTCTTTCTTTCTGTTTTTCTTACACGTGTGTTTAAAAAAGCACAGCACTTTTTTGTCTAGTGGTAATGTCCTGTCAGGCAGCTGTTGCTGTACTTGGTGGGGAGGTGGGTGAGGAGCAGGCGCCCACTCAGATCCTGGAACCTGGCCCAGGGAAGCTAGGGCAGAGAAGTGGGCCCAGCTTAGTCATGTCCAGCACACTCTGCTTTTCTTTGCTACCAAAGCAAGCAACACCTTTAAGCTTCTGAGCTGGGTCCATGTTCTTGTTCTAATTTGACAATAAACTAGGTTGATTGTCGGACCCTGCAAAATCAGGGGAGTTGATAACTAATGCTAGTGGCTTTTCAAATACATTTATTTTTCGACATCAGACAGGAAAACCTGGAATGAGTTTGGGAACACTTCTCGTTAGGGAAAGGAGAGCTGTGTCTAGTATTAATGTTTATTTTCAAAGCAAATATGGAGCCCATATACGTTCAGCTGTTCTCAGTATATATCTTAAAATATTACATCTTAAAGATCCTCCCAGACTAGCTCATTTTATAAGGACTTTTCTTTTTCCTTCTGCATGGCAATCTATGGACTGTCCATCAGATTTATATGCAGCCAGCTCTTTGATGAAGATGAGGATGGTCTCCCATTAGTTACTTTAGCAAAAAGAGAACATTGCAATAATCATACATGTTTAAACCTGTATACAATTTCCTAGAATAAAATGCTGTGCAAATTGATTCAATTTAAAAGTGCATCATTTCATCGAGGGCAACTTTTTTGTAAAAACTTGTAATTGTTAAGACCCAGCGTTGACAAGGGAAGTGAAATTGTTACTATGGTAGGAATGCAAAGCGGTCCAATTTTTCTCAACAAGAATGTGACAGTATTCATAGTGAGCCTAACAGTAACAAAATTTCCAGTGGAGAATAGATTCCCATGAGTTGAGTTAAGACTCCCTGGGAGGATAACAAATAATCCCATAAAATTTTTTATCTTGAGTGTGTGGCTAATGTCAGGGTGCAAGCTTGCATGGGAGAGAAATTTATGTAGTCTATAGGTATATTTTACTCTATTTAAAAAATTTTGGGGGGCTGAGGATGTGGCTCAAGTGGTAGGCTCTCATCTGGCATGCTTGAGGCACTGGGTTCGAGCCTCAGCATCACATAAAAATACAATAAAGATATTGTGTCCGCCTAGAGCTAAAAAAATAATTATTTAAAAACATTTTTAGTTGTGTATGGATTCAATGCCTTTATTTGTTTTTATGTGGTCCTAGGATTGAACCCAGTGCCTCACACTTGCAAGGAAAGTGCTCTACCACTGAGCTACAACTCCAGATCCTATAGGCTATATTTTAATTGATTGTGAAATGTGAAAACATATATATATATATATATATATATATATATATATATATTGGGGGGGTAACAGGGATTGAACCCAGGGGCACTTAAACGAGTGAGCCACATCCCCAGCCCTTTTATATTTTATTTAGAGACACAGTCTCACTAAGTTGCTTACTTAGGGCCTCACTAAATTGGTGAAGCTGGCTTTGAAATTGCAATCTTCCTGCCTCAGCCTCCTGAGCTGCTACAGGCATGAGCCACCATACCTAGCTCTCTTTTATTTTTAATTGGCTGAAACTTCAATTTTTATTATTTTAAAAAATGGACAGATAATATTGTGTATATTTGTCATGTACACTATAAAGCTTGAAGTATGTATACTTACTCCATTCTTCCTAGTTAACTTTGTCCTGTGAGGTTTTCCAAGAGGCATCCTATTCAGAAAGTCCCATCAGACTATCTGGATTGGTCTCTCTGCAGAACCTGTTGGACCACTAGTTATCACTATATGACCAGGATTGCCACAACTGCCCAGCCAGGTCAGAATTTTGCAGTGTGCCCTGGCCCAGAGCATAGGGCAACCACCAAGATCTACACATCTGTTGCTGTGAGCTCTCTTCTGTCTTTGTTTATAGTTGCTACAGTTGATCCAATTTTGAAAGGTTTCTCAATGTTTTTAGTGGGGAGAGACAGGGGCCTGCCTCTTGTGAAGGGCTCCAGAATGGTGGTGAAGCTGAATGTCCATCTTCACCTCACATTTTCCACTGTAGAAACCCTGGTGTGTAGGGGGATGGGCTGTGTGTGGTTTCATTCCAGCTGGGGAAGGGAGAACATGGGAAAAAATGGTCTCTCTTACCACTTGAACCCTGCTTTTCTGGATTTAAATGTTTGTCTCTGGTCACTCTTGTCTGTGGATATTTGTGGGGTGAATTTGTATGGGAGGGGCAGGATGAAGCTGAAGCACTCCTACATGGCTATCTTCCTAATGTCACTCACACTAATTATCTTTGGGTTGTTAATGTACATGTAAGTTAATTTTGTTATTTATGTATTCTTACATTTCAAATGGTGTGTGATCCGTATGAATCAATTTTACAGTCAGAAATTACAATAATTGGTTATAAACCTCCCTTCAATGTCTGGTCCTTTCCATGTTTTTCTGATCACCATCCCTTGCTTCAGACTGGGTGCCACTCTTGTATTGCCATTCATGTTTGGCAGCTTCAAGCACTGAATGATTTTCTGCCTAACTTTAATAGAGACAAGAATTCTAGTGTTCAGCCAAGTGGAGTGAATCTTGGACTTAGAGGAAGAGAATAGACCTGGTAACAGGAAAATGGGAGTGCTGGGTCGGGGCAGAGAGCCAGGATAAAGACAGTCCTCAGTGTTCTCAGTGAGTTCTAATTTCCCGTTCAAGTAAGTTCCATTCCTGGGCTATGATGAATGTGCACACAGTAAGACTGAACAGTATTCATGTTTCAGATGAACTTGAATAGAGGACTAACCTTATGGAAAATATTAGGTAATACCATTTTCATAGTTTTACTTTTTAAAATTATTTTATTTTTATGTGATGCTAAGTATGAAAACCGGTGCCTTGCACATGCTAGGCAAGTGCTCTGCCACCAAATTACAGCCCCAGTCCGTGGTTTTACATTTTTTAAAATAAGTTTTTATAGTTCTAGATGGACACAATACCTTTATCTTATTTAGTATTATGTGGTGCTAAGTGTCAAACCCAGTGCCTTCCACATATAAGGAAGTACTGTTAGTTGCGGATCAGGCTGAACAAATGTTAGCTGTGGGGCAGGCTGAACACCCGACCCTCACCTGTCTGCTTCCCACCCTTCATTAGCCCTTTCTTTTGGGATGATTATTTGGCACCTTTTCCCTTTACTTCCTCTTGTTGTTTTTTAGTTTGAAACCCACACCTAGCCCATGCCCAATCTGCTTGAAGGCAGAAGATGACACCCTTATCAATTACAGTGTGACCCAATCACTGTACACCAACAAGGCAGCTAGCACAGTAAAGGGCTATTAAAAACCTTCTCCTGCTGGGCCCTCTCTCTCTCCTCTTTTTCTCCGAGTCAATCAGACACCGCTGCAATAAAGATCCCTTGATTGCTCCGAGTGTAGTGATTACTTTCCTTTCACCATGAATAGGTATAAACCTAAGAGAAAGACAGTTTACTGTAACACCGTCTTACCTTTGAATGGTTTTTCTGGATTATTATACAATTCAGAAGTTGAAGTAGGCCTGTCAGGGGTAAAGTATATGAAGGATCCTGTATGGGCGGGCACTTAGGAAGATCAGGGTTCTCAACCATCAGGAACTAAGTGGAAGGTGCCAAAGGCATTGCTGCTGGTGTGCAAGAATAGCAAGACACCAGAGGAAAGGGTCAAAAGATTTCAGTCTTTAAACCCAGAGCTGGCACTCCTAGCACTGTTCCTCATCCTGGCCCCTGTCAGCTGCAGGTCATCTCACTGTGGGTCATGGACACCAGCCCTAAACCTGGGGGAAAATCACAGAAAACTGCCTGGGCTCTAGAACAATAGCCAAAGAGAGCCTGGCCTCTGTCCTGCCTTTCTGCCCCTTTTGTTCTGGTGTGTGTGGGGGGTGGAGGCCGCTGGCTACAAAGGATGTGATAGTCGGTCCCAGAACTGTCAGTTTATGACCTGGGGACAGGAATAGTCTCCACTGTTAAGATCTGACAGGACACTCCATTTGGCCAGGGCAAGTTCATCACTGGGACAAAGCGGTGTTGTTGCTACAACACTATCCCATAAACTAAAAGCCTGGGGAGTCTGGCAGGACAAATAACTGCACCCAGAAAAGAAAAAGACAGAAACTAAGGACAACCTGTGTTTCATAGGCAGCCTCTGCAAAGGGATCTTCAAGAACCCCTAAAGAGAAAAATGGAAAGGGCTTTTTGCATTGCATATCAGTCTGCTAGTATAAGAAAAGGCCCAAAAGGAGCCTCTGGGTACAAGTGACAGTGGGGAACTCACTTAAAGTTGATGGCATTGTGATAGTGTTCATGGAGACAGGTCAGGCTCAAAAATGTCATTGAAAGCAACATAGGAGAAAAAAGATTAAATCATAATTATTGTATATGTTGCATTGTCCAACCCTCTCCTGGAATGAAATTTGTTGTGTAAATTAAATGCACAGATAACATCCATAAGGATTGTTTCAAAATATGAATTTCAAAAAAGTTCCCAAACTAGTAAAGATAAAAGAAAATTACAGGTATAGAAATATATTTTAGTATGGAAAATTAGAAAGTAAGAGAAATGTTTCTGAATGAGAAAATATTTTGTCTGGTAAAGTAATATTCTTGTGCTAACGTCCCAGATTAAAGATGACAAAACTAAGGATTTAAAGTTGTGAATGTCTAAGTAAGTTGCAGAAAGTTTGAAGAAGATGAATCTCAAAAATTTAGTGTGTTTGTTTAATTTGGCTATAATTTATCTATCAAGATAATTTTATTCTATTTGTTCGGCTTGTGGAAACTAAGTCTTAAAGTCATTAGGGTTTGTATCTGTTTGAAAGTCTGAAACAATTACTTTGTAACTGGTTAATCAAACAACTGTTACTTAAACCTACCAATATAGATGTCACCCTAAGTATATGTGACTAGGTATAATGTATTCATTATGCCTAGTCACATATACTGAGAACTATGGCTATCTAAGCCTTGTATAAGTATTATGTAAAAATTTATAAAACGAGGGGCTGGGGTTGTAGCTTAGCAGTAGAGCAGAGACCCTGGGTTCTTTCCTGAGCACCATATAAAAACAAACAAACAAATAAATAAACAAACAAAATACAGGTATTGTGTCTAACTACAACTGAAAATTAATATTTTTTAAAAAGTTAATAAAATGAAAGTATATGCAAGTTTACTGGCAAGATAACCACTAAGTGCTCTCTTTTATACATTGTATCTGACATTGAAGGACCATGCTCTCAATTGAAGACCTGTCTTATATATGTTTGCTTTGAGTAAGTCAATTTCTTATCATTAACCCTGTTTCCTAAATTTATAAGAAACTTAAGGCTATTGATTTTGTTAATCCATACAGACCTGTGATTAGTGTTACCATACACTCTGGATTCTAAATTGCACTTTAAAGTTAAACTTAGTTGAATGCAAAGCTTTGCCAAGTTGGTGTTCTCCAAACTAAAATTATGTGTAGCAAAATCTCTTATTTGTATAAAAATAACAAATTTGGTTGGTATTTATTCATGTCATTTGAGGTTTTATAGCTGTATCAAGTAACATGTTGAATAAGTTATATATATAATTTGGTGTTAATCTTCACATTGGAATTGGAATTTAAATACATTTTTGGAAGCTAATAATGAGAGTCTGATCTGTTTAAAGGTGAAGTTGTAAAACAAGGAAGCATTTTGCTGCTTTTTTTTCACAAAAAGAAAGTTAAAATTTCTCTTAGTCTTTGTTTAATTTATGTTTCAGATGTAATGTTGTATTGTGTTTTTTTTTTTGTCAGGATCCCCACCTTACCTGAAATAAGAGTCTGCATCCCACCTTACTACATGTTAGAATGGCTGCAAAATAGGCTAGACTTGAGATCATTTAGAGTTGTGATAGGTGGGATTATCTAGAGTTTGATGATAGCTCCAGTCTGGTGGGTGCCAGACTGGTTGGCTGGGCAAGTTGATAGCAAGATGCCCTCACACCCTCTTACAACCTTCTGACCAGCTCCATCTGTCCCCAGACACTTCAGGACTAGTGGTGCTGGGAAACTTGGCTCTCTCCAGCATTTCCAACCAATGCTTCCCCCAGGCAAAATGCCCCTCGTCTGTGAAGTTTCACAGGATTGCCTGGACATGAATGACCCATGCAGACCCACTCACTATCTGACAGATAAGGATGTAAGATACCCCAGGCTCAGCCATGTTGCAGTCTTAGGATCTGAACACCATTTCACCTTGCAGAAAGACCATGAGGGATGTGCTCAAAGGAGGGACCCTGCAAAGAATTGGCAAGATGGTGGCCACCAGCACTCCCAGCAGGAGGACCTTAGGGCAGCCAAACCCTAGGCACCCTGGCACAGGACCTCCAGGTCTTGGCTGGTGTCCCCAGACAGAGTTGGCTGCACCACGAGGTGAGGTGGTGGTGGCAGCAAACCTGCAAGCATCCTTCCCCCCATCCCCCAGGCACTGGACAGTGTCTCAAGATGGAGATGGCTGTGTGCAATCAAACCTGCAGGCAACTTGGCAATGGACCTCTGGGTGCGGGTGGAAGCAGCAGGACTACTAATTGAAAGTGAGGTCAGGTTGAGGTTATTGTGGTTAAAACAACAACAACAAAAAATCACTATCAAGGGTGAAGTTCACTGGGGTAAAATTTCATACCTTAAGCACAAGAACATTTGTTTTGAGCCAGCAAAATGTTTGAGATTGCAATCTAGACTACCTGTTAAGAGTGATCGTTACATTCTACTTATATGAACCAACTAAGCAGAATCACTGGTTTTTGTTTTGTTTTGTTTTTACTCTATAATATGAAGAAAGTATAAAATATCATTCATTCTCTACCAAGACTTTTTGGTCAGAGTTCTGCAGGGAATCAGAAACAAGAGACTTATTGTAGAAATTGGCTGATGGGTTATGGAGCCAAGAAATTTTAGTGTTTGTCTGCAGGCAGGAGAATCAGGAAAGCAAGGGGTATAATTCGGTTTGAACCAAAGACCTGGGACTGAGGGCTGATAGTTTAAGTCCTGATCTGAGTCATGGAGACTGAGAAATAGTGAAGGTTTGTCATATCCCAGAACCAGAAAAGATGGACATCTCAGATCATGCAGAGGAATTTGCCCTTCCTTTGACTTTTGGTTTTGTTGAGCCCCTAAAAGGACTGGGTGATGCTTGCTTTACTAAGAAGGGAGACTTTGCTCAGTCTACTTCTTTGAGAGCAAATCTTTGCCAGAATCACTCTCAGAACACCACCCAGAAATAATGTTTTACCAGCTATCAGGGTATTCCTTAGGCAGTGTGTTGACACATAAAATTAACCATCACATTCACTGCATTAAAAAATTATCAATTCATTAAAAATTGCTTAAAAACAGAGATGTTTATTTAAGTACAACAAATCATATAAAGAGAGTCCCTGAAGTTAAAAATAAAGTCTGCCATGGTATTTTACAAACAATATTGCTTGCACCATCAAGGTTGTTAGATTTCCATCACTGTGAGGAAACTACTGAAGACAGTAAACTAAAGGAGGAAAGATTAATTTCTGCCTCACTGTTTCAGAATTTTTAGTCCAAGTTTGGCTGACTGCATTGCTTTAGGGTCTGAGGTAGGGAAGAATATCCTGACAGTAGGATCTGTGGCAAAAGAGACTGCTCCCTTTATGGTAGCAATGGTAAACAATTTATTCTTTTTGAAAGTAGAGAAGGCGGGGGGGGGGGAGACAGAGAAGAGAGGAAATAGAGGGAGGAAGGGGCCTGGGACACAAAGAGCCCTTCAGGGAGTGACCCAGCTCCTGTCCTCATAAAGTTTTCCTCACTTCTCAATAGCACCATAGTCAATACATGGATCTTTGGGGGATACCCCAGTTCTAAACGATAACAAAGGTCAACTCAAGGTGCAGAGAAATATTTGGTTACACAAACCAAGATGGAAACTATTGTTATTTCTTGTTCCAATAGCCAGAGGCTAAGTGTATATTTCCACAGGTTAGCAAAGGACATTGCTTATCACGTTAATGAAAAGTGCAGAATTGAACTATCACAAAACACAATAAAAAAGCTCAAAGTTGGCTTTTCTGCCCATGGATGAGCATAGAAAGCTCATAGAAAGTGGATGCAGCCATGAATGCAAGACCACACAAGGTAGATAAAAAAGTTGTGGAACCAAAGAGAGCTGTCTCAAGAGAAGATTCTCAAAGACCGGGGGCCCACTGACCTGTGAAAAAGATCTTTGTTGGTGGCATTAAAGAAGTCACCGAAGAACATCACCTACGAGATTATTTTGAACAATATGGGAAAATCTAAGTTATTGAAAACATGACTGACCAAGGCAGTGGAAAAAAAGGGGGCTTTGCTTTTGTAACTTTGATGACCATGACTCTGTGGATAAGATTGTCATTCAAAAATACCATACTGTGAATGGCCACAACTGTGAAGTGAGGAAAACCCTGTCAAAGCAAGAGGTGACTAGTGCCTCATCTAGCCAGAGGTCGAAGTGGTTCTGGAAACTGGTGGTGGTCATAGAGGTGGTCTTGGTGGAAATGACAATTTTGGTCATGGAGGGAACTTCAGTGGTCATGGTGGCTTTGGTGGCAGCCATGATGGTGGTGGATATGGTGGCAGTGGGGATGGCTAAAATGCATTTGGTAATGATGGAAGCAATTTTGGAGATGGTGGAAGCTACAATGATTCTGGGAGTTATAACAATCAGTCATCAAATTTTGGACCCATGAAGGGTGGAAACTTTGGAGGCAGAAGCTCTGGACCTGATGGTGGTAGAGGCCAATATTTGCCAAATTATGAAACCATGATGGTAATGGTGGTTCCAGCAGCAGCAGCAGTAGCCATGGCAGTGGCAGAAGGTTTTAATACTGCCAGGAAACAAAGCTTAGCAGGAGAGGAGAGCCAGAGAAGTGACAGGGAAGCTAAAGGTTACAATAGATTTGTGAACTCAGCCAAGCAGTATTGGCAGGGCCTAGCTGCTACAAAGAAGACATGGTTTAGACAATACTCATATGTATGGGCAAAAAACTCAAGGGCTACACTTGTGACTAATTGTATAACAGGCTATTTTTAGTTTCTGTTCTGTGAAAAGTTCAAAGCATTCCACAAAGGGTATTAATCTACTTTGTTTTTGGCACCTGGGCTGTTGATTGCTAAATGTAATAGTCTGATCATGACGCTGAATAAATGTCTTTTAAAAAAAAGTTCAAAGTTGAAGTTACAGGATCTTCATGAGGGTCATCATATCCTGGGGTAGCAGGAATCAATGGGTGGCAAAGAAAAGGTGGGTGTGGCTGCTGCAATAGACAGGAGAGTGAAAGCAGCTATCAGAATAGTCCACCCCATTGTGTCCCTAAAAGTGAAATACCTGAGGGTCTTCTAAATCCTGACTGGATGTGAATAAGCAAAAGAACCATATATAAATTAGGGGTTTGTTTGAGCCATTAAGGCACAGAAGCCACTTTTCTGGGAACTCCTGGGTGAAATTCCCCAGTTCAAGAAAGCCCAGATCATGCTGGCCCTTGTCTTGGCTCACAGCTTTAG
Source organism: Urocitellus parryii (assembly GCF_045843805.1). Taxonomy (NCBI): domain Eukaryota; kingdom Metazoa; phylum Chordata; class Mammalia; order Rodentia; family Sciuridae; genus Urocitellus; species Urocitellus parryii. Next base: position 58,581 of record NW_027552424.1, on the reverse strand, counting down.
GACCAAACAACCTATTTCCTTCAAGATCCCTGCAACACCAAGAAACAAGCACCAAAACAAGCCTCCTACCACATTGAAAACTATCTACTGACCCCCTTGATAAATACAGATATTAAAATAATAATAATAATAAAGTTGTTAATCCCTATGATATTTAAAATTTATATCTATTTGTTTCTAACAATTTTCTTTAACAGGAAAAAGATAATTAATACTGTTATCTAAATTTGTTTGATGTCTTGTATCTTACAGTTAAGAATAAATACATTTAAGGTAAAGGGGAGTAATTATATGTCTTTATTAAAAGAGGTACTTATTGATTTGCAAGGTTAGAGTGCTAGAATGTCATCCATTGGGTGCTAAAATATCATCTACTAAATATAAAAACATCAGACCCTATTAACTAAAATATACTTAAACTTTAGATGTGTTTGTAATTTGGTTAATATAAAATAAGATCTAAAATTCCTTTATTCTCTATGTCCTCATGAGAACCAAGGGGCTGGGAGTTAAACTTCTATCAGGTGTGATTTATATAGAAAGGTTTAAGAAAAATTTAACCTAGTAAAGTGAAAGGCTATAAATGTCTCAGTAAATTAAAACAAAATATGTACAAAATAATTTTCAAAATGTTTACATATAGCTAAATTGGTTACATGAAATTAACACAATCAGCTGAAGTTATTGAAAGATTTTTACTCTTTAAATCCTGCTAAGGTTCTGACATGAGGCTTATTTACCAATATAGATAAGATCTTTTCACAGACTTTTATTACTTGGGCATTCTAACTAAAGGATAAAAGAAATAAGAAATACTGAAAATATTAATCTACTCTCATTCCAATAAAATAATTTTTTATGTCTGTTGAGTTTTATTATTTTAAAAAAAACACTAGTTTTAAAGGATTTAAGGTATATAACATTTTGATTAAACAATAACTGTTATTTTAAAAGTACCACATTACATTCCATATTTCAAATTTTTCTTTAAAAGCTAAACTTGGTTAATATAAAAAATCAGTGTAATTATGATAATTATTAATAACATATTAATTGTATCTTTATTTCCAAAATACACACGTCATTAAAGTACAAGATTTAAAAGAACATTTTACTAAGCTGATGTTCTTCAAACAAAAGTTTCTACAACAATAGCTCTTAAACTATATAATAATAACAAATTAATTGGAAATTAATGGTGTCATTTAATATTTTATATTTAAATAAATACGTTATAAAATTTTATGTTACTCTCTACACTGCAAAGTAAACTATATTTCTAAAAGACAATTAAGACACACTGGCTTATTTAAAAGTTAACAATATGATGCATATAATTTTTTTTTTTTTTGTGGTGCTAGGGATTGAACCCGGGGCCTTGTGCAAGGCAAGCACTTTACCAACAGGTCATGCCCTGCTTTGAAAATATGATTCTTGCCGTTTTGTATTTATTTCTTGATAGATTACTTTCACAGTTTTTATTTCACAGCCAGCCCATCTCTCCCATGGGTACCTCACCCATGCTGGATCTGAACGGAGAGCTGTAGGCTAAGTTAGAATACGTGATGATGTGCTGGAGGCCTCTGGATTTGTACTTCAATCTTCATCTGCTCTATGGAGGAAGAGCAGGGAGTAGACTGGCAGAAGACCAGTAAGGCCAGTTATTTAACTGAATCACATTTTCAGAAGTTTCTTGGGAGAACCTTTAGAAAAGAAACAGGTGTTACTTCAACTCTCTGAAGAAATTCTATCTCAATTCTTCTGGGTGCTCAGCTTGGGTCATGTATTTCCCTCCATCCATTACCCAAGGATCCAACAGCCTCTATCCCCTCCTCCCTTCTTTCCCACAGGCCAGAATCAGTTCCTGCCCTGCTATAGGCTTTGGTCTCAGGACTGAAGCCCTAATGACTGGATCTGCTCCCTGACTGGAAGTCTGCTCCTCCCCCGATAGGAGGGTCCATAGGACCTGGGGATGCGGAGAGTCCTGCCAAAGAGAGGGGATATGGAACCTAGTTCCCAGACTTTGGGTGGGGTTGCAGATGACATCTTTCTTCCCCCTTCTCCCTCAACCTCTCCTTACCTGGGAGCAGCACAGCTCTAAAAGTGACTGGCCCTGCCTACTCCCTCCACTCTGGTTAAGTCAGCTGGAGCATCAGGCTCCAGCAGCTGCTCAGCCCCACCAGTCTCTGCAGAGGCCCTGCTCAAGGCAGAGGCTGCTGAGCTGGCTCAGGATCTGGAGTCTGCAGGAGGCTGGGTTCCAGGGCCACAGCCCAATCCTGGAGTTGTAGGAGTCCCCAGAGAGCTGGCATCCTCTGCCTTCATCCTGAACAGACTCCACTCTGTTTTCAACTCAGCTTCTGGAAATGAGCCTCCTGTCGGAATGCAGCCCTGAACTCCAGCCTTCCAGGTTGGGCTGGGAAAGGCCTTCCCTGCGCCTTACCCTGGTGTTAGCCATAGGACCCTCTCTCTCCCTCTCTTTTACATATGAACATAATACCTTGATTTTAAGTTTAAACTCAGTGCCTAACACATGCTAAGCAAGCACTCTACCACTGAGCCAGGACTGAGGTCCCAGGACCCTCTTCTTTGACTGTGGGTATGAAGTCCCTTTCTCTGTACACATTAAATGGAGATACCATGCTGCCATCTTCCAGGATTGGGTATTTCCTTCCTGTGTTCCTTTTATCTCCACACCATGCCCCACTGTGTCCCTCTAATAGAAATCTGGTCTGAATCAGACCTGCATAAGCTAAAACCCTTTAGAGCCCACAGGCTGCCTTGGTATGGCCACTCCTCTTTCCCATGGGCCCTGACAGGGAGGATTTCTCAGAACTCAGGCCTGAGCATGGTCAAGCTATTGCTTCCAGTGACAGGAGGCCTGATTCTTCTGTCTCACCTCAGAATGGGAAGGACCAGTCAAGGTACAGACTAGGATCTTGGGAATTCACTTTCCTGTCCTCATTGCTTCCCCATCTCCCCCATCCCTCTCTTCAATCTGCCTACAATACGTGTGAGAAAAAAATTATGATGCATCCTATGATGAGGATTCTAGTGATTAAAGGTACTGAATTCCAGTGATTAAAGGTACTGGCTGAGGACTTCGCAATTACTGTGTTTGGGGTGGTGGTTGAAGGTCCTGAAATGAAAACATAAGAGTATTAGCCCTTCTTCAGACCAAAATATGAGGACATATCTGCTTAGATCCTGCTGCCCCAAGTCATTCAGGAAGGCAGATAGTTCCTAGATCTCTGCTATGTAGCAGCTGCTGTGACAGGTCCTGAGAAATGAGGGAGACAGGAAACGGGCCATGTCTTTAAGGGGCTCATACAGCTAATGGGAGAAGCCTGGGTGACCATACAACTCATCCTTCCTGGTGGCAGAATATGAGGAGACCCATGAGGATGTTGGTGGAGAAGGGTCTCAGGAGCTGACATGTGAAGTGATTTAGAGGAATTTCCAAAAAGAGACGAGCAAATGTCAGACCAAAAGAATGTGCACTAAAAAAGAGGCATTAGGAGGTGAGAAGGGAAAAAGATAGGAAGACTATACCTATGAATGTTAACCCAGGTCTGACTCATGCTTGATGGATTGTACACACACACACACACACACACACACACACGTAGAAGCATCTCATGTGAATCCCACTTCTTCCCCCTCCTGCCAGTTACCTGTTGGCTCCAACTCTGCCTCCCATTCCTTCAAATTCTGAATCCAGGTTCTACAGTCACCTATCGAGGACCTGTGTAACAACTCAGTCACCTCCTTGTCATTTTCCCACATTTTTTTCATCCAGTTGGACCCAGGATGTATCTCTCTCCACTTTCTGTTGTCTGAGTCAAAAAGGAGCCACATCTGTCCATTGAAGCCAAACTTCCAGGAGCTGTTGGATTTATGCTGACAACACATCCTGCCCTCCAGGGTGTTCAGACCTGCCCCCATCAGAGAGAAATCAGCCTCCTTTCTTAACAAATCCTTTGTCCAACCCAGTACCACCTTCCCTGTTTTCCTTCTAATCTGGCTGTGTTCTGTCCTCCAAAACAGTTATGTCTGGGCTTTTAGAGGGACCAACATCTAACTCTTTTTTTTTATATATGCACACAATCAATTTCCTTCAACCAATATCAGCTCTCTCATATCCCTGGACTATCCTTACATACCTCTGGCCATGTCATTTTCTGCTTTAATGTCAGCCAGTTTCTGTTTTAGCGTATTCACAATATCTCTCAGTGACATTTTGGGCTCTTCCCAGGTGACTGTGGCACTCACTTTCCCTCCCAGGGCACTCAAGGATTTGACCTTGTCCATGCCACAGTCATAGGAGAAAAAATTCTTCTGGTCCACCTGGGCATGGACTGTAAACCATTGCTGTCCAGGTGCTGCCTTAGAATTGATGGTGAAGTCATAGTGAAGGGAGTGAGTGCCTGTGAGGGAAAAGGGCGAGTAAGGGTTGGGCTGGTGAGAAAGGACCCTTTAGGCACCCCCTCCCCATCCCTCTGAAGGGCTGAGCTGGCAGACCAAGAATGACCCTTCCCAAGCTCTCTGCTTCACCTGTTTAAGTTGGGCATGTTCCCCTCCTTTGAAGAGGAGGCCCACTTCCCCTCTGCCCTTTGAAAGATGCCTACACCCAGCAGAACATCACCTGGCAATGGCAGTGCCAGGCCTGCTGTGAGGGAAGGGCCTGCCTGGCAGAGGACGATCAGACGCAGGAGAAGGGACTGTGCATGCTGAGTCATGGTGGGTGCAGTGAGGATGGGATCACAGCTGCATGAGAAAGAGTTCATAATTATGGTTCATAGCTTTTAGCTTGACTGTTAGGAGATGGCACTACTGTCCCAGGAGATTGCCCTTTTTAGGTTGGAAAGTGATATTGTAATCTGAATAAAATGAAAAATTCATAGTTTGAAGAAAGGTAGTAAAGGAAGGAATCAGAAGTATGTGCTTTGTGGTTCATAAAATTGTATATGCCAGGTTAGATATACTAGAAAAGCCAGAAAAATGACCAGTCCACTGTGATTTTTAAGAAAGCCTGGGAGATTATTGTTTATCAAGTGTATTAAAAACATCTGGTATCCAAACCTGAACCAAAATTAGTGGAAAGGAAGAAATAAATAATAAGTTCAGAGCAGAGCACAAATAATGAATCAGAGACTAAAAAGGAGCATGAGAGAGTAATGAAATAAGGAGCTGGTTCTTCAAAGAACTAAACACAGGTGAAAAGTCAGTAGCTAGACAACTAGGCAAAGTAGAGAGAAGACTCAAATTCAGACAAGAAAAGGGAAAGATTGCAACTGACACCACAAAAGTACAAAGGATCATTTGAGATTATTAGGAACAAAGATACCCATGTTTGTTATTATTTGCAAAAATTTGGTAACCTAGAATAAATGGAAAAATTCCTGAACACTTACACATATATATCTTACCCAGGTTGAATCATAAATAAATAAAAAAGCTGAGCAGACCTATAATAAGTAACAAGATTGAATCAGTAGTAATAGCCTTCCAGAAAAGAAAATTCCAATACAAGAGAGCTTTACTGCTAAAAGTTCTACCAAATATTTGAAGAACAGTTCCTAGTTCTCCTTAAGTAATTCCCAAAAATAGAAGAGAAAGAAATTCTTCCAAATACATTTGATGAAGCCAGCAATTCCATGATACCAAAACCTGACAACACACACAAAAACTAATCCACAGCTATTTTTTTAGAATATTTTTTAATTGTTGATAAAACTTTTTATTTATTTATTTATTTATTTATATGTGGTGCTGAGAATCGAACCCAGTGCCTTACACATGCCAGGCAAGTGTGCTACTGCTGAGCCCCAGCCCCAGCCCCCACAGCTAATATTTTTGATGAATAAAGATACAAAAATCTTGAACAAAATACTAGCAAATTAAATTCAATTGCCCACTAGAAAGATTATTTAACATGACCAAGTGGAATGCATCTCAGGGATGCAATAATGGTTCAACACTATCTAATCAATAAATGTAATATCCCACATTAACAGAATGAAGGGCAAAACCGATATAATAGATGTAGAAAATGCACTTGATAAAATCAACATCTCTTCATGATGAAAATGCTGAACAACTAGGTATAGAAGGAATACATCTCAACATGATAAAAGGTGTGTCAAATAAGCCATCAGCAAGCATCATATCAAATGGATAAACACTGAAAGTTTTTTCTCTCAGATCTGAAACAGAAGAATGATGCCCATTTTACCACTTTTAATCAATGGAATTCTGGAAGTGCTTGCTAGAGCAATCAGGCAAGAGAAAAAATGAAGGGCATCCAAACTGGGAAAAAAGGAATAAAATTCTCACTGTTTGCAGATGAGCTGATGTTACATTTAGAAAACTCCAAGGACTTCATCCAAAACTAGTAGTGGTAATAGATGAATTTAGCAAAATTGCAAGATACAAAAAATAAAATTATTAGAGTTGTTATATACAAATAGCAAATCATCTGAAATAGAAATCAAGCAAACAATACTACTTACAATAACTGCAAAAAATATAAAACCTTGGAACAAATTAAAATAAAGAGGTAAAAGATCTCTAAAATGAAAACTATAAAGCAATGAGGAAAGAAATTGAAAATAACACACACACACACACACACACACACACACAAATAAAAAGATAACCAATATTGTTCAAATGTCTATTCTACCCAACAAGATCGGCAGATTCAATGTAATCCCTACCAAAACACCAAGAGCATTCTTCACAGAACTAGAAAAGACAATCCTAAAATTTCTATGGAACCACAAAGCTCCTGAAGAGTCACAGTTATCCTGAATGAAAAGAACCAAGCAAGAGGAGTTCCATGACTTGACTTCAAAATACAGGACAAAGCTGGAGTAATCAGAACAGCATGGTGCTGACTTATAAACAGAAGCATGGACCCATGGAACAGAACAGAGAGCATAGAATTCGACCCACACACCTACAGCAGCCTATTTTTGAAAAAGGTGTAAGAATGTACAGTAGAAAAAGGACAGTTTTGGGGCTGGGATTGTGGCTCAGTGGTAAAGCGCTCGCCTAGCACAGGAGGGACCCGGGTTCGATTCTCAACACCACATAAAAAAATAAGGCATTGTGTTGTGTCCATCTTAAACAAAATTCTCCCTCTCTCTTAAAAAAAAGACATTTTTTTCTATACATGGTGTTGGGAAAACAGGGTAGGGAATCCACAGGAAAAAGAATGAAACTAGAACCCTGTGGCTCTTTACTCAGAAACAATCAACTCAAAGTGGATTAAATGGGCTGGGGGTGTAGCACAGTGGTAAAATGCTTGCTTACCATGCAGGAGAACCAGGGATTAATTGAAAAAAATAAAATTTTATTTTTAAACATTTTAAGGCTATTGTAATGGGAAAAGATTTTTTAGACAAGACCCCTATTTTAGAAAACAAAAGCAAAAACAGATAAACAAGATGAATCAAACTAAAAAATCCTCTGCACAGGTTCTACTCCTGGACATCTACTCGTATCAGAAACAGAGAAAGATACCAACAAAGGGACACATGTAAAAAAAGAGGAAAGAAAATCCATCTCATTTGAAGTGAAAGTCCGTGATCTCAGAAAACATGAGGAAACAGGCACGCGCCCCCCCCCCTTCACAATGCTCCAACAAAGGATCCCACAGTTATGGAAGTACATAAAATCACAGATAAAGATAATGAAAAACTAATTATTAAAATGTCCAATGATCTAAAAGAAGATCTAACAACTGAATAAGAGAATAAATGCAGACTAAAGACCTTAGGCTATTTCTAAAGCTTTCAACTTTTCTAACTTTTCAGAATTTTTGGTGATTTGAAAAAAATATTTATTTTAAGAAATGAATTGTTTGAAATTAATTATTTATCTTTCCTGCATTATTTTTCACTTTCATTGATTTTTTTAGAAGAACTAACAGAACAGAATTCCAAAAGTGTTCCATGTAAATTTAAAGGTATGTTTCTAATGATCAATATAGAAAGTAGAAGCAAAACATCATCTAGTTTGGTGGTTCTGCCTCACACTAGAGAGTTACTTATTTATTTCTGCCATTATTCATTAGGTTCCTGAGGTTGCAGAAATCACCAACCAACAAAAAGAAAAGTCTTTTTAGTTTGTTTCTCACAACCAATTCAAGCTAAAATACACTAGTATCATTGTAGTTTCAGACCAAAGTATGTTTCTAAATTATAAATATATGTATACATAAATATATAAATAAATATAAAATATAATATAATATTAGAGAGAATCATTTTGTTAATATTTCCCTTTAGACACAGTTCTGGGAACAAAGTGTCACAAATAAGACATAAATCCTACATTGCTACACACAGTAATTAAGGCACATACTAAGAGCTTGGTATAAAACATAGAGACATAAATAACTAGAGAACAACATAGAGAATTATACCTAAGTGCTAAGCAGCAAATTCATAGTCTTTAAGTACATGAAGAGACAAGTTATCATAGCAAATTTTATAACTCAGTTGCTGCTAATATACAGAGATAATATTTTTCTGCATTTAGTACCTTTTTTGCAGACATATGAATTACAATTAATTCCAACCAGTAAAATGCAGAAATAGTGTAAAGATTATTCACCATGAGTAAAACTACTTAAAGAGAGAACCAAAACTTCCATTCCTGTCCAAATGTTTATTCCTGACAAAAAGACTGCTTCTTTTGAACCATTTCTGTGGAAACAATTTTTTATAATAAATATTTTGGTGATTTTTTTTGCATATTACTTAATATATTTAGGCTTCACATTTTCTCTTTTGTCCTATTTTACTACCTATATTCTGAAAGAAAAGAATTCTAACTCCTAAACTACCTTGATATTTGAGCTATCTTTTAATTTTTAAGCTTATATCATTTCTATAATGAATACTGTGCTTTCAGTAAAGAATGACTATTTTTATGCACCTGGCTCATTTACAGGAGTTTTGTTGTGTTCTTTGGTTTTATTTACAGTGAAGTTAAAAAAAGGTTAATGTTAAACCAAATCACAAAGAAAAGACCACCAACTCCAATTTTAAATCAAATTAAATCAAGATTGTATTGTGTACACAAAAACTGGCCAGGACTGTCTCTTTCAAGATTCCATGCTAGAGATCATCCCGCTGATCTTCAGGAAAAAGTTTTTAAAGCACAAAAAGTTACAAAGGAGGTGGGTGTATAGGGTGCTTACAGCTAACAAGATTTTGACAATCATAATACAAAGGCAGATAGCAGGTTAAGGATCTACATCACTAACATTTCAGGGGAGGGAATAAATTCAGCTCCAGACATTAGAATTTATGAGCTGCCACTGAGATTTAGAGAGAATTGTTGTTTGGTCAGTGGAAGCCAGAATTTATGAGGCACAAGTAAGGTTTTAGAGAGGGTTGTTATCTGGTAAGGGATAGCCAGGCATAGGTGAATTCAAAACACAGGTAGAAATTACAAGTAAGTTTAAAACATCAAAATATTGTCAGGCCAAAGAGAAATTTTAGTTTTCTTGCACAAAACAGAAATAAACTTTTTACTTCTGAAAGCTCTAAGAGAAGATTTTATTTTTTGTATTTTTTCACATCTAATGGCTTCTGGCTTTCCTTTGTTTTTGAGCATAAATGCTTCCCTTTTGTGTTTATGGGGCTTCCAAAACAATATATATATATATATATATATATATATATATATATATATATATATATATATATATATTGGTAAGCCCTTCTCATAGGGAAGATGTTTTTAACATAGCAAGTAATTACCCTTTAACCCACAGGGTCTGACAACCATATTATAGGATATGAAAGACCCTCCAATATGCTTGTTCTTCCAACCATTGTTGGCAAAGATTGACAAAAGTCAATTCATTGCACACAATGAGTGAGGTGGGTCTCTGCTCTGCAGTCCAGAACAGGAGGTAAAAGAGCCCCCAAAGTGAGTTTACACAGGGCTTTACATGACATAGCTGACAAAATCCTAAAAACAAAAGAAAACAAATTCAAAGAGAACCATACCCACATAATCTCGTTTGACAGAATCAAATTCATAAGAGGAACAGAGGACAGAGGCAAATCTAAAGGGATTTAACTATATTTTCTTTTTCTAAATTGCTATTAATTTCTCCTACAATTATAGAGTTCTGGATCTCCTCAGTTCTACTTTCTCATTACTTTCAACCTACAATACATGAGGCACAGTGAATTTACCCTACTCATGTACTTATCACTTATTTTTTTCTATAGAAATGAATATGAATATATTTTTCCCACATTTCCAAGATTCTACCCTGAAAATTTCTGTGATATCACTTCCCTGAAATGCATTTTCATTATTTCATGTCAGTTCATCTAAGTATTCCATATCATGTGTTGGAAAAGATGAGACAACTCTAAGGCCCTTCTTATTTGACTATTTATAAACTATAATGAAATGTCAACCTCAGTACCTCCACAGAACTTAAGTCTCATTCACCTTTCTCATTCATAGTGCTTTATTTTTTAAGTAGGTAGCAAAAATTTTATTTTGAAGAAGAGTAAGTCATTTTTAGCCATTCAGTGTTCTTTAGAGGATCCCAGAAACCTATGGTTGTGGTTCTTAAACAACCTTACCACTGAAAGGTTGGACATTGATACTATGCTTCCATGGGAAATGGTTTCTTGGTTGTGAATATTGTCTTTCCCTTTCTCCTATAGTCTTGGAAAGGTGTGGATTGTGCAAACTTTTAGAATCACTATTTTCAACACACTTAGCATGGACCCATTTGATAATAGAAGACATCTAAATTCTGAAAAAAAAAAAAGACTCTTCACCAAGCCCTAAAGAAGTGATAAAATAATCTCTGGAAAAAATAACAGTCATCCATTAGATTATTTTTAAAAAATACTAAGAATAAGTTTAGTTAGTAATACATTACTATACTAGGAAAAATGATATAAATGCAATTTTAATTTTTAAAGTTGTTTCTGATTACTACAAAGAGAGTATAAAAAGCTGGGTACATGAGCTAGAGTTATGTCTCAGTGGTAGACTACTTTGCTAGCATGTGCAAAGCACTGAATTTGATTCTCAGCAATACATATAAAGATTTTTTTTTAAATTTTTAAAATAAATGACAGCGGAATGCATCACAATTCTTATTACACATATAGAACAATTTTTCATACCTCTGTTTGTATATAAAGTATGTTCACATCAATTCCTGTCTTCATAAATGTACTTTATTTTTTTAAGAGAGAGAGAGAGAGAGAGAGAGAGAGAGAGAGAGAGAGAGAGAATATTTTAATATTTTTATTTTTTAGTGTTCGGCAGACACAACATCTTTGTTTGTATGTGGTGCTGAGGATCAAACCCCAGCCGCATGCATGCCAGGTGAGCACACTACCACTTGAGCCACATCCCCAGCCCCATACATGTACTTTAGATAATAATGTCTATCACATTCCACAATCCTTGATAATCTTTACTCAATACTCCTACACTGGCTACTTCACATAAACTGCCTCAGGGATTTAATGCAGTAATCAAATAGATTTTCTGCAGCCTATGCAGTGCTGTTGGAATAGCTATTATAAAAATATAAAATTGTCATGTATGGTGGCAGATGCCTGAAATTCGAGAAGCTATGGAAAATGACACAGGAGAATTGTTAATTCAAAGACAGCCTCATTAACATAACAAAGCTACAAACAACTTAATGAGAGCCTATCTCAAAATATAACATAAAAAAGAATGTGGATGTATCTCAGTGGTATGCACCCCTGGGTTCAATACTCAGCACCAAACCATACAAAACCAAGCAAATATCTCATAATTAATAGGGATTCCAGGGTACACAAATATGTAAAAATGTTGGTGACATTTTTAAATAAATTTAATAAATATATTTTAAGTAAATTTAATAAATATATTTTATAAAAGGGTTAAGGTTCTTTAAAAGCCCAAAATAAAAATGCCACATAATCCACTAGTAATAATTTGGGGTAGCAGTGCAAGGTTGTACATGCCTGTACTCCCAGTGGCTTAGGAGGATGAGAGGTAGAAAACTATGGGTTTATTCTCAAATTAAAGACCAGCCTCAAGAACTTGGCAAGGTCCTAAGAAACTCAGTAAAACTTTCTCTCAAAAATAAATAAATAAATAAAAGTGTTGGAGACTGGGTATGTAGCACACTGGTAAAGTGCCCTGGGGTTAATTTCCATTATTTAAATAAATAAAAAGATATAAATAATAATTCTTGGTTAAAAAATGCCATACAATCCAGTAATAATAACTCTGGGTATATATGTAAAAAAATTGGAATCGTTTTGCTAAATATATTGCCACACATCTATTTTTATTGTACCTTTATTCACAGTATCTAATTAAAGGAAACAAATGAAGTACCTTTTAGATAGAAAGTATATCAGAAAATGTCTTCCAACTGCAAAGCATCTAATTACTCCATCCCTTCAGATGCTATACACTTAAAATTCAAACTGGTCCCTAGAAGGCAAGACTTAGATAGTGGTGTTTTCTAAATACTCCAAAAAATTTGGAATCTCTGGGAACCTTGTTTCAGATATTCTAAAACTCAGAAATAGGTCATATGGGGGGTCAGAATGAGAACACAACACACAGTAAACTCTTTAATGGGGAATCTGAACTCAGACACTGTCATAACCAAAAGCAGTGTTGGAGATAAAAAAAAAATAGATTCTGTTTCACTGATTTCTGGGTTATGGATTCAAATCAAATATATATTAGAAAAAAAGTTAAAGCTACTGGTTAAAATCTACATAAAACAGTATTAAAATGTACCAGGGGCTGGGTGTGTTGGTGCAAGCCTGTAATCCCAGTTGCTGAAGAGGCTGAGGAAGAAGTATCAAAAGTTCAAAGACAGCCTTAGCAGAAGTGAGGTGCTAAGAAACTCAGTGAGATCCTGTCTCTAAATAAAGTAAAAAAAAAAAAAATCCTGGGGATTTGTCTTAGTAGTCAAGTGTTCGTGAGTTCAATCTCCAATATCCCCCATAAAAAAAGTACCAGGGGCCTAAGGCTGGAGCTCAGTGGAGCTCAATTTTCTGGCACATGTGAGGCACTGGAATCAATTCTCAGCTCCACATATAAGTAAATGAAATATAAGGTCTATCAACAACTTTTATATATAGTACCAAGATATTGACATGGACTTTGATCTAATTTGCTATGTACTTTAGCCCTTAAGATTGAAGTTGGCCAGGCATGGTGGTGCATGCCTGTAATATCAGCTGTTTACAAGACTGAGACATAAGGATCATGAATTCAAAACCAGTCTCATCAATGGCGAGGCACTAAGCAACTCAGTGAAACCCTGTCTCTAAGTAAAATACAAAATAGGGGTAGGGATGTGGCTCAGTGGTAGAGTGCCCCTGACTTCAATCCCTGGTCTCTCCCCCCCCAAAAAAAAAATAAATGGGGCTGAGTAAATAGCTCAGCTTGTAGAGTGCTTGCCTTCTAAGCATGAGGCCCTGGGGTCAATCCCCAGTACAGAGAGAGAGAGAGAGAGAGAGAGAGAGAGAGAGAGAGAGGAGATTTAACTTGCATGTAATTTAAATTCAAGTTAGTCCCACTTTTATTTTTTCCTGCCACACCAGAATAAAAGAGTTTCCTGAAATGTTTGGAACGTTTCTGTGCGTTATTTATTTATTTATTTATTATTTACTTATTTTTATGTGGTGCTGAGGATCGAACCCAGGACCTTGCACATGCTAGGTGAGTGCTCTGTCACTGAGCCACAACCCCATCCCCTTCTGTGGGTTATTTTAATGAAATGATCTGACCATAAATAAGTAAATAAACAAATTAATTAATAAATGAATAAATCCTCAATTGATGACCCATTAAACTTTTTAAAAATCCTTAAATGGGACACATAAATCTCATTTAGGAGAGATTCATTCTTTTTAATGTCACCTAATTTTATTCTGCTTTTTTCTCATGTGAAAATCTCAGATGATAAATTAAAATCTTTTAAAAATGCCCTCAAGTTCTTGAAGAAAAACATTATAAATGATGCATACATTTGAAATAAAACATGGGAAAATAATGATTAATAATGCTGAAAGTGCAGTTTTGAGATGAACCAAAATTTCTCAGTTTGCCAATTGAATCTGGGTGCTTGTCTCATAAATTTTGAAGAAAAAAATCTATTTAAGCAAAAAGAAATAGAATGACCACCATGTGGTATGAGGAATGATACCAGAAAAAAAATTCATTTTTGTGTACCATCTTACAACTTTACTGATGGTTTTGGGCAGAACAAGGAGCATACTGCATTTAGAATAGGCTTTGGAAAAGGCATCCTGACTACCATATAGGTTCACTTTCTGTGACCCGTCCTTTTTTCTTCAAATTCAATCAGGAATCACCTCTGGGGCAAAGGACTTTGTAGAAGGTGTTCCCACAAGTGGGCTTCAAGGTCTTTTACATGTCAAATAGGCCTTAATGGTGCTCATTAACATATCTTTCAGTTAGCCACCAGGTGTGTTTGAGTGAGGCCCATTATTCGAATTACATGGTCATTATATCATCTATTCTATTTTATACTCATTCTCTGTGAACAGAGAACCCTAGTTTTGGATATGTGAACAGAGAGCTAGAAAACTAGGGGTTTATTCTGAGACCTATGGAGAGCTGAGCTGAAGTTCTGGATTTCAGATTTTTGTTCTGGATTTGAGATACTGCTTCTGCTACATTTAAAAATCTCAGGACTCATGAAGAGAATGAGTTAAAAGCCAGCATCATCAAATTTCTGAGTCCCTAAGAAATTCAAAGGGACCCTGTCTCTAAATAAAAATATTTCTAAAAAAGGGGGTGGGAATGTCAATCAGTGGATGGACACCTCTGGGTTGAATTTCTGGTACCAAGAAGAAAACAACACACACACACACACACACACACACACACACACACACACAGACAAACACTGACACATACAAAATAAATAAATAAATAAACAAACAAACAAAACCCTCATGAGTAACAAGCCCTAAAATCAACAGCCTCTCTCATGCATGAATACAATAAATGGATTTGGAGTTCTTTCCTGGTAATTATCTCAGTCTTCACTATGCAATCTGGAGACATGCTGGACTCATGGCACATGGAAGCCCACAAAGGGCTCTAGAAAGAAGCTGAAAACACCATACAATTATGGAATAAAATGCCCAGGTTTTCAACTGCTGATCTAAGCCTCACTAGACTAGTCAGAGGGAGGTGAAGGCTAAGCTACCACAGAGAGACCCTCTGGCCACAAGACTCTGGAGAGGACCACGAGGAGTCCCTAGCCATGACTGCCAGTTTCCACCATTGCCACTCCTGTCAGCTTTAAGCCACCTTCCTACCCAGTCTCAATATAACAAGGCACACTTACCATTTCCTGGCTCTCAGGGTTCTCAGGATTCTCCCTGTGGTTTGTTTTCAGATTCTGCATAGCACAGACACCTGGGCTCCGGATCCAGGACAGAAGCCTACCAAAAGATTGAAAAAATGGCGGGCTCCATACGCAAAGGGAACGGAAGATTGTGGAAGCCCCCCCCTCATCACCGGCTGCTTGAGGATTGGACAGTTCTCACCTAAGTGACTGATTGGTCAAGGCTTCAGGCACTGCCCCCAACCTGAGCCAAGTGGACACACAATCAAAGTCTGAATGACAGGCTGCTCCATTGTCACTGTATAAAGACTACACATCTGGGGCTCAGGGTGTGGCTCGAGGGGTATCGCGCTCGCCTGGCATGAGTGTGGCCCAGGTTCGATCCTCACCACCACGTACAAGCAAAGGTGCTATGTCTGCAGAAATTCTCTCTCGCTTTTTAATTTTTTTTTAAAGACTCCAGATCAGGGCTGAGGATATAGCTTAGTCAGTAGAGTGCTTGTTTTGCTTGTATAAGGCCATGGATTCAATCCCCTGCACTACACGCACACACTCCCTCCAAAAAAATGAATTAAGTAAAGAACTTTGGGGACTAGGGTTATGGTTCAATGGTAGAGTGCTTCCCTAACATGCGTGAGGTACTGGGTTGAACACCCAGCATCACATTAAAAAGCCAACCAACCAACAAACTACTAATGATATTGTGTCCATCTACAACAAAAAATATTCAAGAAAAAAAAAAGACTGTGGGGAAAAAAAAGACTACAGAACCCATAAACACTTTTTATAAATAATATTTACATATATGTCTTAAATATATATGTCAGTGTATAAAATTCTCCTGTGATGGCTTTTCAATTAACTTATATTACAGGAATGCTTTACAACCCTGAAATCCTCCATACCTCACTTATTATTATTATTATTATTATTATTATTATCATTATTATTATTATTATTATTTAATGGCCTGTAAATTGCATTAAATACCTGTGTATGGGGTTATTTTAAGGCAAAGTTTTCTTCCAATAATAGGAGCTAGTGCAGAGAGAAGTGCATTGACACTTATAACTGTTTATAAGGTTAAAGCAATTTGTGAATAAATATGTATATATTTTTATTTATTAAAATGATATCTCAATTACTTTAATATTTTTTAACTTTTCTGTTCTTTGTCTCATAAAAAATAGTTTGAGCTTTAAACTCATTAGCAATGTCCTTATATCCCTTCCCCACAAAAAAGTGACTCACAAGTATAATTCAAATTATTGAGACTCATAAATCTTGGATCCTTTATTTTAACTAGTGAAGTCTAAAGGTTTTCTTTTTCTTTTTATTTTTAAATGAAGCCCACATTTTATAGCTTTCTTGTTATGTAACTGACCTTTAATATTCTGCAAATTTTACCCCCAATTCTGATCACTTTGGACTATTGACGTTTTGATGGAGGGGATCTCAAAGTGGTCATACACAAGGTAGGAAATGGATATAGTAAGATATAAGACTGGTGATTGCTGAGTATGTAGATTTTGCTATACAAAATAAGTATTGGTGGATGATATGGGGGTAGGGAGAAAAAGAGCAATGAAAAAAGAGAAGAAAAACTTGAACAGTAGAGGGGTTCAGATGCTACAAGTCTACAATGATACCCAATATAGAGGTTAGTGTTCTTGGAAGCAGCAATAAAATTTGAGGGGAAAGAAAATGGTAATTTTTTGCACAGATCCCAAGTGAGAGAGCCAGGTGAATGGGTTCTGTGTTCAACTCTTCCCACCTAGGAGTGGAATTTATAGTTCATAGGGTATGTCTCAGTAAGTAGTAAAACACTATTTCTATGTACCTTTACACTTTTTCATGGTTATGAGCTGACTTTGACAATTCCAGTCACATTACATCTTTGTACTTGTTAGTTATTCATTCATTAATTAATCCATTACATTATTTATTTGTTTTTTTATTAATTCACTTTTTCTTTAGTTGTCATTGTTCTTACATTACTCATCATTACATAATTGCATAAATATTCTGAATGTTAACTTTTTGTTAAATATTGTTTTATGTGTTTATTCATACATTTACTTTTCATTGAAATGTTTTTCCTTAGCCAAGCCTGATTTATATTAGATCTCAATCTTTGTTTATGAAGACTAGATAAAATCACATTATTTCAAATAAATCAAGAATTTATCATCTTGGCAGAACCCTAATCACCCACTAAAGTTGACCCAGTCTGGGTCAACTAAAAGCTGTGTCAAAACTCCCCTTTTTTCTTATACACACCCTAATAAAGAATTCCTCTCTCACTTTTATATGTTGGAGAGCAGACTAACTTTCCAAAGCATCAGTTAACAACCTAGATGTGTTTTCCAACTAGCTCACTATTACTTTAAAATTATTTACATACTTGACACTAAGAGTGTCACTGATTATTTTTTTTTTATTTTTGCAAGATCTCTCTCATATTACAAATTGAAATCAGATATGCTTTTTTGCTAAAAACACTCTCAGTCTTTAATAAATTATTCTATAAAGAAAAAGGGTTTTGTTGATTTTCTTACAGCTTCACTAAGTTGCAATCTTTTGGCATTGCTCCTGGTGAGATTTATGTTGCTAATTAGTGCTATAGGAGATGATTCCTTTTTTTGCTGCTGAAATGTTTTGTCTAGAGATAAGAGAGAGACACAAATAATTTCTATTGCAAAATCAATTCTTATCTCCAGTCTCCATGTTGGCAGTCCTCCTTTCATACTGAAATGGTGTTCTAGTTTGTGTTGGGGCATTTTAGAATTATAGTGTTAGCACACAGTGTCATCCCTACCATTTGTTAACATCTAATTATCTCATTGTGTAAATGGTGTGCACAGTCAGCTACTGAGAGAGGGATGCATGAGACAATGGCGTTATTAAGCAGAAACATAGGGTAATTTGCATATATTTATGTGTGTGTCCATGTGTCTAAGCAAGCCTCTAGAGGTTGATAGCAAAATTTTACTTGTCATCACTGTGAGATTAGAAATCTCCATTAGAGTCATTCTTAACAGTCTTCTCCCAGCCCTTACGGCCAGTTGGTTCATGGATAGTGTCAGTTCTACTACTCGGGTACACATTTATTTCTCTGTATCCTGCTTTTTGCCATTCTTCAAGCACTTATTATTTCTTACCTGTATTATTGCACTGTCTTCTTATCTGTTGACCATACTCCTAGGTTTCCCTTTTCAAATCTATTTTCTCACCCTCAAACAAACAACAACATTTATTGTAGCATTTCTTACTAATGATCTATAATATTCTAGAACCAGTATCACACTTGGTGAATTATGAATCAAAAACTACTATACATTGTATGTTTGTGGTTAATCAGATGAAATTAGGCATGGTATTTTTCCTATTTTTTGGTCTCTGTATAAATTATGATATTTCTGACAATATATGATATGAATGATGAATGCATGTTGTTATACTTTACATGTAGGTGAAATTTTGAATTTCTAATCTGGTCATTTTAATATACATTTGACTTTTCCCAAAAAAAATCTTTAAAAATATTTGCTGGCATTGTATGTTTTCTGTATATAATTTTCAACTTAAATGGTATAGTGTTGATTAAATACATAGTCATATATGAATATTACTAATTGTTTAAAAATAATTTTGTAATCTCATAAATTAAGTTTTTGTTAAACTTAAAATTACTTTTTTATATAGTGACAAAAATAATTGAAATAATTCTTGAGGGGAGTACCGTTATATTTTACTGTGGAAGCAGTTCCTAAGTTAAAAGTAATTATGTGAAATATTATCCTACAAGATCAGGTTCCAGATCTTTAGTACAACCCTAATTAACTTGGACTTGGGCAGCTGTAGAGCCTTCAAAATCAAATATCTGACATTGTGGCCTCAGTTGATGACTTGTCTTTCATTGTGAAATTTCCCCCATTATTTCTTTAATGGTTTGAAAAATAGAAGTAGAGCCCACAAGGCATTTATGAATTGAGTTGTGTGTGTGTGTGTGTGTGTGTGTGTATACACTCCCATATACTTTTGATAGTTATCACATTTTTGATATAAGAAAGATTGAATTGCTGAGTGAGTGGGTCTAATGTACTTTTCACATGCAGTGCTTCACAGTGATATAGTAAGTTTAAAACAGGATTCTCCACATCAAAGTCATATTAATAGTGATTGTCTTAGTTTGTATATGCCACCATATCAAAATGTCATAGACTGGGTGGCTGAAGTAATAGAAATCTATTTGCTCACAATTCTGGAGACCAGAAGTCCCAGATCAGCCTGGCAGGGTCAATTTTTAATTAGAGGTCTCTTCCTTACTTGTAGCTGACCTTCTTGCTTATGTCCTGATAGGGCCTTTCCTCAGTACAGTTTGCAGAGAAAGAGAGAGCTGTCTGTCACTTCTTATAAGAACACTAATCCTATCAGATCAGGACCCCTTTCTCATTTAAGGTTAGTTATTTCCTTAGAGGACTAAATATAATCACATTGAGGGCTCAGGGTTCAACATGTGAATCTTGGGGAAGGTGAATGGCATTCAGTCCATAACAGTGATTTCCAAATTTGGAACATTTTCTGAATTTCATGGCATATCATAAGAATATTTCTAGAATTGAGTGGTTATTTTGGAAGGTATTTATACTTGTGTGCTTAACATAGTACCATACGTCCATTTTGTGTACTGCTAATATGTGTTTTTCTATGTTATTCCTAACATACAAACCGATGGAATACTTGGCTTAAGAACTTTCATGTTCAAGTATAATGTGTATGCTCACATAACATAAATTGATTTGGATTTTATTTGAAGCCTTTGGTAAAAATAGCTGTGGTGACTGCATATAGCCCTCAAGGCATCAATATCCACTTAGCTATGCAATTATAGCTATGAAATGGCCATTGCTTAATACATCTTTTTATTCTGTCAAGCTTTCTTTCTCCATTCTTCCAAATAATTGAGCAAAAAAGGTAATTTAAGTGATTTTAGCTTTACCAAGATCTAGGTATAATTTACTCCAGAAACACTGAGCACGCTATAAATAGTTCAGTGCAGAAATAGAACCAGAAATGGATATAAAATTACACTGTGCATGAGTCTTTCTAAGTATCCTGTGCAGGTGAAAATCTTTGGGGAGGAGCAGGCTTTGTAAGCGGCGTGATTTTGTTTCATGCTTTCCTAAGTGGTGCTTTTCTCTTCATCTTTTCTTTCATTCCTTGTGCTCTTAATTGCCACACGCCTAAATGATTTTAGTTTTGCTTCATTGTTTTGAACTTGACAACATAATTCAAATGCAAAATAGTTGATATGCTGACATGGGGACTTCTTTTTATAGTTGATTTGTTTTCAGAAGGAATAAAAATTATGGTATTTTGTTGAGCCAGGTTTTCTAAAAGCTATAGTGCATAATTCCTAAGAACAAGTTGTACTTCTCTTAGGGGGGGAAAAGACTATTTATCTAATGCCTCCTCACATACCCAAGCAAAATTAAATTGCTAATTGTTGGCTGGAGCTCTGCCTGAAATTCAGGTGATTATTTTGTTAACCTTTTTCTTTTAAGTCAAGACCTGTGCTAGGTGTAGTGTAAAGATTTTTTTGTATTTGGTCTCTTCAGTCTGTTGGTTATCATCTTTTGGGCTTTTCTCAGTATGCAGGTGTGTATGCCCAGGATGCATAGGAGTTACATTAGAGGGACATAAGAGAAATTAAAGGGCATCAAAGAATATAAGTTGTAGAGAGAGACTGTAATTGCACAAAGTTGGCCAGTTAAGGGCCTACTCAGTGTTCACTTACAAGATCCTAGGGGCTTTGTGGAAGTTATGAGGCAAATATTTATTCTGTTAGCATTTCAAAGCCCATGATGGGGTTAATAGAAAAACAAAATGTGGTCTCTGCTTTTGGGTTTAACAGTGTGGTTCCAGATCAGTCTTTGTGTTATTTAATTCAAACTTCTAATCTCTGTGAAGCATGTCTTAAACCTAGTGCATAATGTTTAACTTTTATACTTGGGAATGTCTAAACTCTTGATTTTTTTTTACAAATATCTGGTATGCCAACATGACAGTAAAGATTGTCTTTCTAGCACAAATCTAAAATCATTAAAATAAGAAACTGATACCTTTATCCATTAATTTTCTTAGCAGAGTGCCAAGACATTGTGTTTTATGTAGCATGTCAGGCAAATTAATGAGTAGGGACTTGAAGATAAAAAGAATACTGATGTTTATTGATCCTTTATATTAGTCTAAGGACTTTGTGTGAATTATCTTTGTAAAATAAGCACTGCGGTGAGTAGATATTCTGCTATATCCCATGTTACAGAGAAGAAATGGAGGCAGATGAGGTTAAGTACCTTGAGATAATTCTTCCAGTGGCTAGTGATAAAACAGGATTTCAACTTTACAAAGTTAAAAGCTGTAAGATTCTATTAATAAATACTCCCCCATCTTCTTTAGTGGTTTTTCTGGTTCATTGTTGATATCTTGTATATATTACTCACCAAGATTAAAATCTAACTTGTAGGTAAATGTGTTGAAGTGCTTTCAGTTTATAGTCTATTTGTAATTAGGATGGATGGATAAAAAAAAGCCTTCTCATAAACCCTGAGATTTGTGGGATGCCACGCCTTTGACAGACATTGACTATGCTTGTCTAATATGAGGAGGTGATTTTGAGTAAAGAATCAAGGTTATGGGCAGCAGCAAGACATCGTTCAAATGCAACGTTTTTACTTTTTTTTTTTTTAACAAGATAACACTGTGAGAATGTGACTTGTACTGTGAATAAAGGGAGAACCAAAGACTTCATAGGAATATTACTGTTTTATTGTTGATCTTAGACTTAGAAATTAAAATTCTTCTTTCTGGCTAACTTGATTAATCAAAGCATGATTACTAACAAAATGTAGATAATCCAAAAGACAATTTTAGAGATTAGCAGTCTGTCCATTTGTGGAAACAACTGAATGAAAATAGATGGTATTGTTTAAACTGTGGTTGGGTGGAGGTACTGGAACACTGGGTTATTAATCCCATTTTTCTTTTAAGAGAGGCAAGTAGGAAAAGACACTAGAAGGCTGAGAGGCATAAGTGAATATAGTTTCAGAAGCACCATCAGTGCTTCCTTTAGAAAATTTTGTTAAGCAGAAAATGACCAGAGACAATTTACTGTTATTTGTAATTTGTATCATGTCCACTTATCCATCAGCCTTCCTGTACTCCTGCTGGGAGTCACAAGATCATTTCTCTTTCCTTTTAATTTTTACTTTTACAATAGACATGCAAAATTGCCAGGCCATGGTTCTCCTGAATCCATGACTTAATTCTTTCCTAACATGTCTTCATGAAGTATAATGATTTATATAACAAATTATTCAACTTGTTGTTTATGTTGTGTTCTTTGAAGAAGACCTGCTCATTGCTAGAAAATGGCATTGCTGCAGATCTAGGAATAGGCTTTTGTTAGTGGGATAGTTGAAAGAATGCCTCCAATCTTAAGTTGCAAAGTGTTGGGGTTGCTGGCAAAGTTCACTTAGGAATCCCCCACATGTTCACTCCAAGAAGGGAAGTGCACATCTAGGAACAGAGATTCTATTAGGCATTACCAAACCAGTTTCTAAAATTAAAAATTTTAATTTTTATTTATTTATTTATTTATTTAGCAGTGCTGCGGATCAAAACCAAGGGCCTCATGCATTCTGGGCAAATGTTAGAACACTGAGCCATATCTCCAACCCCCCACCCTCTTAAAAATTCCAATTTCAATATTGGGAATTTTAACTTGATTTTTAAGATGATCACTTAATGCTTATTTTTACAAATCATTTGTCTGTCATGTTACCAAAAAAAAGTTACAAATTTTTGTTTTTATACTTTCATAAATTACTTTGTATAATCAGGCACAGTGGTAGACTAATGTGAACCTACAGTCTTCTTCGAAGAAAGGGATGGGTACTTATGAAATAAACTCAAAGGCGTTTTGGGAAATTAGGATAATTATCTAAAATTTAAAATCCAGTCTTCCCTTTACTCAACTTCAACTACCTAGTTTCCCAAAACTTCTAGTCTTTATTTAAATAGTGTGGCTCTGTGAAAACAAAGTGGATGGGTAGTGAGAGCCGTCAGTATCAGTAGGGGTTAAGTGCTTTGGTAAAGAGAAGGTCAGGACTAGTTTTACTGTTGTCATTTGTCAACCTTAAACTATACTTGTGAGAATTGTTGTGAAGCACAAACTCCCTTCTAGAAGCAGATCCTTCAGACAGCTCCGACTTACGATGCAAGCTAAGATGTGATGAAGTTTAATTTGGAATTATACCATTGTGTTTCTGGGGAGGTCTTCACAAATCATATAGTTTTCGATTCTTATTTTACAGATAGTACACTAAGACTTTGAAAATGTAAGTCACTTGTCCACAATAGTAGAGTTAGTGAATATTTGAGTCATCTTTCAACTTAGAAGAGGGTGATTGTTTTGGAGTTTGAGTAGAATATACAAAAGCCAACAAGTGAGTGAAGACTAGACTTTATAAAGAAAACAGGTGTGTTCTAAGGTACTATTAGAAGGATCATGCCTTTCAGTTGTTTTTACTGAAGTGTTGAGTTAAAGATGACTGTGATCCAGTCATCTTCTATTACCTGATTTTATTATCATCTTTATTACCTGATGACCCATTTGCCTCCAGTAGCACTCTTGGCATAAGGGTAAAAGAAAGATTGTACTGTAGATTATAATAGTGATCTAAAGTTCTTGGTTCTGGTCTCATGGGCTCTTTGGTGCCCCAAAGGAGTACCCCTTGCTGGGGGCTGATTGAAGAGATCCAGCGAGAGCCAGGCTCAGTGAACCAATGAAAATGGAATACATAATTTTATTGACTATTCCTAGTCTAGTTGTTCTTTCTAATGTACATGAGAATAAGACGAGTAAAACAAGGGCCAATAGATTTGCCTGCAGATAGTTTGAATAAAAAGGTTCATCCAGCATCCATTTTTCTCTTGATTTCAGTTTTTCCAAATGGACTTGCAGCCCATTGTGCTTTTATGTATTAATATTCTTAAATGTTATTCTATTTTATGCTTACTTATTATGTTTTTCCTTCTATTCTCTATATAAACACAGGTGGATAGCAGTTAAATGCACAAATATAAAAATAATTAAATATATAAATATAATCAATGAAATTGAGGTGTCTGAAAAGTCCATTGGGTAAATGAAAACATAGACCAATGTGAACCTACAGCAAAAATCAAGTTTTCAATCATTGATTCCTATTTTTCTGATATTAATTATTTATTTGACTTTATGAATGGGTCTTTAGGTATCAACATAGCATGGAATATGTGTAATGGTTTTTTAATGGGTTAAATGAGGTTAAATTCATTACAATTTGTGGCTATCAAATATCTTTTGTAATTAATTATATGTTTTATTATTCCTCACATATAAAATAATATTGACCCCTGAATTTTCTAATGTTTATGGCTGTTCTATAGATTAAAATTTAAAAATACACTTAAAAATTCTTACAACTGCATGTTGCACATTTTATTTTAGCCCTTGCAAATAATTTACATATTTTCAGATTATTTTTCTAAGATTTTTGAGAATTACTTTTGATTGCTATTTATACAGTAACCTATTATACAAGCTTATGTATAAGTTTGCTTAGGTATGATGGATTTCCCACATAAGTGGCTTAATCAAATAGGTGTTTGAAGGGTAGTCCCAGGAGTGATGGGATTAGCTTTGCTCTACCAAGATGTCCCGGGAACCAGATCCTTCCAACTTGTTGTGTTGCCATCTCTGTGATTTTCTTCTCATCTCATTGATCTGAGAGAGCTTGCAGTTGGAAGAAGGAGCACATGTAATCCCTTTGTAGATTTGTTCTGGATGTTAAGGGCATCAGTTCTTTCCTTAAGTCCTATTGGCCTTACCTATACTTGTACTAAGCTCAAAGAGAAGCTGAGGTGGGGGGTGGTGGTTGGGGGTGGGCAGGGGGTGGGTGTACTATGGTTATTGCAAAAGAGTTATGTTCCCAGTTAAACAGTGGGCAGGACTTAAGTGCAGGGAAGTCCTTATTGAGGATGAAATAACAACCTCTCCCATTCCTATTTTTTCATTTAATCTCATGCTTGGACTTGATTTGTGTTAAATATGTGTTTTTATATTGAAAAAAAATGTATACTTTATGTAAACATTTCATGTATTTTTTAGGTCTGTCACTGCCAGCCTATAAGGACCCTCACTGTTTCTTGCTTTCCACCCCCATCTTCAAGGCTCAGATGTGAAGTCCACTTTCTCAGTGTAGAATTCTTTTAACTCCTTCAGCTTCAGTTCATCATCTTATCCTTGCTTTTCCATTATAACATAATGTGTGTGTTCCTTTGCTGTAGTATCTAATAAACTCTCTCAAATTTTCTCTTGTTGTAATAGGACTACAATTTCCTTAATGGTAAAGTTCATGTCTCATTGATCCTTTTCTTCCCTATGGTGGCCTTCACATAATAGGCTCATGATGTTTTCTGATTGAGTGAATGGAAATTTGAATTCCAGATTTATTTCTGCTTCTAACATAATGTGTTATCCTGGATAAGTCAGTCAGTCAGTCGTCAGTCTGTCTGTCATTTCTTTCTCATCTTTCCAGTAAAATAGAAGAAACTTAACTTTATTTGCATTATAAGGCTATATAAATATATAAATAATGTGGAAAAATTTGAAAATGTGCTGCCAATTGTAAGATACTTGGTTTATGAGATTTCATGTGGGCCATTTTGTTAGAAATTTGGAGGCAGTTAATCAAGATGGGATGAAGTCCAATTTATATTGTTCCTAAGCAATTTACAGTAGTATTTTGGCACACTGGTGCCAAATGTTTCACATTTCAATAAGAAATGTATAATATCATTGACCAATTAAGTTCTATCTAAAATTTCATCCAAGATTAGAAAAGGGATTCTAGTTAGTTTCTTAATTCAGACTCCATGAGAAGATTTTAAATTACTGTGAGTTGGTAGAGCAAAGCCAGTTGTTATTAGTAATGAAATATGCCAGGGATGAACGTTGGGAGTGTGGGATTAGGGATTTTCCTGAGATATAGAATACCAGGAATTAAATTATTTTTTTGTGAAATAATATGCTTTCCTAGGTCTTATTTGCGATCTATAGAGTGTATTTCCTTAGGTAACTCCCATTGTTCAGCCACCAGAGCCTTCTGAATCTACAGTCTTGATGTAGAATTTCCTCTGCTCCCTCACCTTCTAAATTCATATGTGTTAACATATAGTATCCTGAAAGTACTCCTAATTATCTAATTGGTGTGGTTTTATTTTTTATTTTTGGAGGAAGGAAAATGCGTCATAATGTCCTGCGTATTTACATATCACCTAAATTTTGTTTGAAATTCAATTATGAAATTTTAAAAACACAAAATAAAATTTTGGAGAAGAGACTTTAATGAACAATCCCATTTTGCTTTTTCTTAGCTCTAAATTTATATATATTGTAAATAATTAATTTCTTTGGAAAATCTGTGTCATTATTTTTGTACTTCAGTCACTGAGATTCTCACAGCTTTTATATATTTGAATGTTTATAATATGTGAGGAGTTTTCTGTTATAATGAAATAGTTTGCTGCCTGTGAAACTAAATATACCATAGTGTATATTTTAGTTGCAAGTAGTGAACTGATTTCCAAGATTCTTGTAAATTGCATAGATCTAATGGCTTAGCTTCTGTGGGTTATTACTGTCACTATCATTCGAATGCCTGTTATCATTTAAGATACAGATTGTCACTTTCCTGATGAAACTTTCCCCATAGCATCCAAGCAGAATAAATTTTCTTTTTTATTCCATGGGAATTTTTTTTTACTGTATCATTATTATAATTGTTTTGTTTATACCTCTCTCTTTCAACTGAATTATGAATTCCTCAATGGTGAGTGACATACCTTATATTTGCACATCCTGTACGTTTCCTAGTTCATAGTAGGCATCAGAGCAAATGTTTATTGACCAAACCTTTATTACTTACAGATAACCTTTAGCCTTATCTGCATAAGGGATGGTTTGAAAACTGATAAACTTATTGTGCTATGGTCAGAAACCAGATAATACTGCAGGGTTCAATTTGAGAACTTAACATTTAGGAGGAAAACCACTATTTTGCAAGCACCAAGCAGTCTGTGAGCTTGAACTAAACAACCAAGTATACTGTCCCTTCAATTTTTATATCCCTATAAATTTTTAAATAATGTTTTCTGAGTCTTACCTACGTGAATGATCCTTAATGAGGGACATGTCAGTTTTAGGAGATGTAGTGAGGTAGTGGGGACTGTGCAGAAAAACATAATAAGTATTACAGGTCCAAATCTGTCTGAAAGATTTCTGGATATTTAATGTCCACAGAACTTAACGGAGTTGGGAGTGAATGTATGTAGGCAGGCTAGCAGATGGACATTTCCAAGCTCTTTTAATATAAACTGAATGTAACAGATAAGGATGGAGTGAGTCTGGCCAGGAGAGCAAGTGAAAATGGAGATAAGACAGAATTCTAATAACTTTAAATGGAATTACATGTGACAAGCACTTTCATAGGTAGTTGTTTGCTTGATGTAAAATGGGCAAGCTGAAAGGAATAGTCTTTAATCTTTTAATAAAGGGCTCAAGATAATAAAAATGGTGACTCTTTGGTTAAACTTTGTATACTCTATCACCTTCTTTCTAAAAAGTCTATTCATTAAGGAGAGAGAAGGAAATTTTTTTAAAGTTGTCTTGAATTTTATTTTATTTTATTTTAAGGTATAATAGATCTTGGGGCTCGATTGATCACTTTTCTGTTTTTTCTCCCAGTTGAAGTTGTGGTTCACTCTAAGGTTCCTAGCCCTCCCTGTCTCTGTGATGAGTAAGCTCAGTAGAGCTCTTTGATGAGCACAGAGTCTGATAATGTGATTAAGGTGGTGGTAGTTAGGATTATGAAAGCAGTATCTACCCAGTGGGATTCAGGAATTGAGGCACAATTGGTAATAACAAATTGAGCTTCAAGAATTAATCTGGCACTGTTATTCTATCCCCTGAAAATGCCAAGGCTTTTAAAACAATCAGAATAGTTTGATCCTGTCCACCAAGTTTAGAAAATTAGCCTTGGAAACCAATATTGTGTTTTCTCTCTTCCCTTCAGGACAAAGTATGTTCCATTTGGGATCGCTTCAGCCACCTTACCAGGCAGCACCAGGTCTTCATATGCTTTAAGTTTACCTTCTACTATGGAAAGGATATTTCCTTGAATGGTCATATTTTCACCTTGCAAAGGTGATGCATAGAGGATGGGATTAGCAGTTGTAAATAAATATGACAAAGTAGAAGAGTGGTTTGTGGGAGTTTTACTATATATACACATATATAATATTTTCCAGTCTGGTTTCAGACCCCGGCATGGCTTGGAGACAGCATTGTTGTGTATGAAGGATCTTCCTCGAATGAAGGATTTGGGACAACTTTCCATGATGATTATATTAGAGCCTCAGCTGCTTTCGTGTTGGTCATGAGGTGATGCTGAACCGAATGCTTGAACTAGCAGGAGTGGCTGGGATTGCATTTGAGTGGTTCCGTTCATTCCTTCCGGATAGGTAGCAGCTATTGATGTGGGTGAAATGGACATTGAGGGTCTTCCCATATGGAATCCCGTAGTGGTCACTCATTCCCAGTTCATGTTTAGTGGACATGAGAGGACAACTTAAAGACCAGGCAGTGCTATCTGAATGACTGGGTAGAAGGTTATGAGAGTGATTCCAGAATGATGTCGCTCACATACTTTCCATCTGTCAGTGTGGCAGTGCCGTCTGGAATGGAAATTGAGAAAGGGTAACATGTAGGAAAGTGAAAATATGTGGGGCGCTCTGGTGTGCTTTCTAATTTCTCTGTTAGAATTACAGTTCGTGTACACTGTGGCCATATTTTTAAGCACAGATTTATCTCATCATAAAAACCCTATTACAATTTGAGTAATGTTTTATTTTTCTTTCTGGCGTGTATCCAGAACCTTCTTCCCTGTGAACATTGACTGCATCTCCATACTCTTTCTTGCTGAAGTTGTAGTCTACTTGTTCACACTTTTGCTTGGGGCTCTTTGAAGCAAAGTAGCCTGATGACATTAATCGATATGCTGGAGGCTGATGGCTGATTTTTCCCAGTGATTTTGTTTTTTTCTCCATTGAAAGCACTTCATTATTCTGACTCTGTTTTACTGAGAATCAAATTGGGCTGTACTTTTAAGGAATTCTGCAACATAATTTTCCTTAAGCTGCTCAGGCATTTTAAGTTTTTTACAAGCAATATGGTAGATTTTCTTCAATTTTGGACATGTTTTCTTAGAAATTTGGTGCCTCTTTTGGTTGTTATTTATTTATGCAATGCAGTTTCAGTTATTTTCCTTCGGAAGAATGAAAATTGTTTTGAGCACTTCACATAGAGGAATCTTATTAGGCCTGTGGGTAGAATACAGGTAAAGAACTGAAAAGAAGAAACACAGATGTATGTGTCTGTAAATATCATTAGAATTGTCTGTTGAATGTCATTTTGGCAAAAGGGCAGGAAACTAACATTTATGCAGTAAGTGATCAGTGTCAGGCACTGAGCCAAGCATTTTCTATATTTTAGCTAATTTGATCCTCACAGTAACATTGAGAAGTGGGTGCTGTTTCTTCATTTTACACATGAGGAAATTGATGCTGAGAGAAGTTGGGTATATTGCCTAACTTCACAGTTAGAAGTGGAAGATCTGGTATTTGAGCCTAGGTTGGCTGATTCTAGATTCAACCTTTTCGTCACAGTGGTATAAGCAAATGTTAAACTTTAAGTGGGGTCTCCAGAGAAAAGAACAAAAAGATGAAAAAGAAAAACGTGGCCTTTTAGGAGCCATGAAAAAAACCAAGGAGGAAATGGGAGACATAGGAATGTACTAGCTGAATGTTTATTTTGAAAACTTTCAGAGTTTTTCTTACAACCCAGTTTGACAAGCCAAGTGACAAAAGGAATAATTTTAGGGTCAGCAAATGTTTACCATTTAAGAGATGAATAGGTTTAGAGTTTGGATTTTATATATTTGTTTTGACATTTGTTCACTATTGGTGCTGAAAATGAAGTAATGATACCCTGTATTGGATCCTAGGAAACTACTTTTAAAGATCAATGCATGAAGTACTCAGGTAGTAATTATTTGAGAAAAAAACAACGTTTGAAGGCAAATACCAGGTGTTTACTGTGAATAAAAGCTTTTTAAAAATGTGTAGAATTTTTCTGTGTGGAACCTCTGCTTACGTGTTCTCACATGTGAACATGATAGATGTGGCCGATAGTATGCTGAATTTTGGGGGTTCTGCCTAAAGAGTAATTTGTATGTATTTTAGTAAATGGTTGTCTTTATCTTTGAATTGGATTCAAAGTTGGGATTCGTATTGTTAGTCTTCCTTTTTATATTGATGGGTAGCTATCTCTTACCACCACAATAAATTTATTTCAGGAATAGCCCAAAAGAGTGTTGTTTCTGGGCCTACAGACTGGCATCTGGAAATAGGAAGGTGCTATATAATATATTAAAGTTGTTACTGTTATCCTAGCACAATGTTGTTATTAATTACTTCATTGGTACCTTAGAAAACAAACCCCTTGCAATAAAGAGAGGTAAAACTCTTTGATGGTAGTGGTGTTCAATTTCATTGCTATCTTAGCAACTCATAAAGCAGCGTTCATATTTGAGTTCAGTGCCTTAGGATTTCCCAGCTTGGCTCCAATGAAATACTGATTTCATGGAATTGGGTGGCAGGTGCATCAAGGAAATATTTCCTGAAAGCTTTATGCAAGTGGCAGTATAAAAATTCAGGAATATTGATTCCAGTTAACTGAATGGATTGGAGTTATGCTTATTTAAATAAGATGTTTGACAAATTGCTAGAAACCATGATAGCTCATGTTGTGTTTTTAAAACAATTAAGACATGAAGACAGAAAAAATGTTTCTCCTGTAGTTAGGTAAACATAGATGGTTTTCTGTAATTTTAACAACCAGTTAGTTGGTTGAGTAAGACCACGGGTTTGAAGTAGTTTTTCTTGAATGTTACCTTAGCTCACCAGTTCTTTTTCTTGCCACCCCAATTTTGTTTATCTACTGTTCTCCCTCTTTCTTACTGTGGTTGTTCTCTGGGGAGTCTGTGTATGCCTGTTTGGAACATTGATATTGCTGTCAAATAATGTACAAGAAATCTTGTTTTATCTAAACATGTATTTCTCCTCATGGGTAATCAAAATGCACAATTTTCCGAAGGAAGATATTTATTACTGTAAAACAGAAGTAATATATACATAACCTATTAATAGCATTACTTTTGTAGTTTATTAATATGTATGTATATGTGATTTTATAATTTTCAAAACTGGTAGCCTGAAACATTAGTATTTGTTTGCTTTAAACATTTACATTGATTGTATCCATCCTGAACTTTATGTTATTTTTTTTTCTTTTACTGTATGAAAGAGTATTACTGTGGGTTACAGTAAACATAAGCATTTCGGCAATCCCCTGCTCATGAATCATATTTCCCTTAGGGTGAAATTAAAGCAAGAACTAGGTGTATTGCCTTTCTTTTAGACCTCCTGCTGATTCTTAAGATATATTTTTAAGTGTTGCATGCTAAGTTTGGGAAAAGGAAGGATGCTTCTTCAAATCATTGGTTTTTGTATTTATACTTCTTTCCAAAG
Source organism: Urocitellus parryii (assembly GCF_045843805.1). NCBI lineage: Eukaryota > Metazoa > Chordata > Mammalia > Rodentia > Sciuridae > Urocitellus > Urocitellus parryii. The sequence goes on along the minus strand of NW_027552424.1, from coordinate 26,429 downwards.
CACATTATTTCCATAAGAAGTATTATCTTGAAATTATTTGGTAAAATAAAGTCTGTTTTTACATTATAATTCTATCAAAAATTTATTTATTTTTATATAAATAACTATGGTGTTTGGATTTTTACAAAACACATTTTATAGCAGAAAGTTATCTTTTTCCTAAAAGGTTATTTTTATTAAATATCTTTTTATGTTAACACTTCTAATCAAGTAGAAGGCATTATGAACAAAGTAAGAATATGTGTAGACAAAGAAAGAGAAGGGAGAGAGGAGAGAAGAAAACTAAATCAAATTGGCATTTGTTTTGTGGTGTGAATGTCAATCTTAGCAGTAGTGGTCCGTGTAGTTATTTTTAGGCATTTCCTTTATCAAACATTTAAAGGTAAATTTTTTCCCATAGCCAGCAAAATTCTGAGCTGAATTCTTTTGACATTCTGCTGATCAAGGAATTTCAGAGTAGTAGTGCCAGAGTCTTTTGCAGAGAAGGAGTGGGAGGATGCATTTGAACTGAAGTAATGGGCAAGGGAACTATATACCTTTTCTTTCTGAGCCATAGAAAGCCATTACAAATGATAAATTTTTATTGAACCTGTAATGTGGTAGTTGTGTTTTATGTTGAAGAAGATACAAGCCTGATAGAAAATTCAAATATGAAACATTCATACCATTGGGAAAAAAATTAGAAAAAAATCAAATCTAACATTTAAATTCATCACTGATAGAGAAATAACTTTTCACAGAAGCTATAAAACAAAGCATGAGGGAAAAGGTGGGTGTAATTGGCTTGTAATATGACTGAATGTAAAAATGACAATAAACCCATGAAGAAAATATTTTAGTGCACATGTTAGAAGGGCTATATAAAGAAATTATTATAACAATAAGAAAAGATAATAACTGTCAAGCATCATGGTGGAAGGATGTGAATAGAGGACCTCCAGTGGATAAGATTAATGAATAATAAACAAATAGGTGGATAAATATCTGTTCTTACTAATAATCATCAAAGTGCAAGTTAAAGCAACCCTTTGAGATTGTTTTTGGGTGCACCAAATACATTAATAAGTCCATGCTTTTGTCCCGGCTCCAAATGGTGCTTCTTGCTTATATGAAAAGTCAGTTGATATTACTCACAAAAGGTCATTAAATAACCTCCATCTCATGAATTAATAGTGCCACTTCTGCAAACCATCTTAAGAAAGTATTCTTGATCCCCAGGAAAAGATACTACATGCACTGAGAGATTCATATCGATGCTATTTCAATTGTCAATAAAGAACATAATGTAAATGTTCACTGGTGATATCAGTGTTTCTCAAATATGGTTGTACATTGGAGTCATTTGGAAAGATTTAAGAAAATGCTAATGTTTAGGCACACCCAAAGATTTTTATTTGATAGGGAATGGGTCCTGAAATTCACAGTTTTGAAGAGTTCATTTAAGATTCTAAAATGCAGCCAGGTTGAAGACCACTGACTTGGAACAATGTGTTCAACCATATGTGATATGATGTTAATGGTGGTTTTGTGGTAGTATGGAAAAGCGTTATCATGAGTTGTAATATTTAGGTAAATTATAACTTTAAAATAGGGGAATAATAAAAATAGTCTAAAAGAAAATTCACAAAATGCTGAAAGTATTTTAAGGGGTTATGAAGTTGAGTTTCTCATCTTTTTTTTTTCAATTGGCATATGTTTTGTAATATTCTTGTTAATTTGAAAAAGAAGACTGTTGTTAAAGGAAGGATTTCTGCTGGCAAGATTCTCTAGATAACATCCTATTTATAAGTTGTTTCTCCTTGTGAAATCAGATTTTTTTATTCTGGCTTATAAAATAATCAAATGCTGATGTTAGAATAGATCTTACAATATTATAACGAAGTCTTCATAGAATTTTTCCATTCTTTGGTCTCAGGAACATTTTCTCGTGTAGTTTTCAGAAGTTGGAGTATAATAAACTCAAATGAGTAAGTTTTCTTTTGTTTCTCTACAAGTGTGCCTATCGTTTGTCAGTATTCTAAATGCTATCTAGGAAATGATGGTTCCCAGTGTTTATCTCTAACCCCAGTATTGACTCTGTGATGTCTGTGTCTATCTGAATTTGGATGCACACCTTAAATTAGAAAGTCCAAAACTAATTTCACCATATTGTCTTCTGACCACTCTTCTTATTGCCCATCTTTTTTTTTTTTTGGTAGTAGGAATTGTACTCAGGGATGCTTGAACACTGAGCCACATCCCAGCCCTATTTTGTATTTTATTTAGAGACAGTGTCTCACTGAGTTGCCAAGTGTCTTGCTTTTGCTGAGGCTGGCTTTGAACTCACTATCCTCCTGCCTCAGCTTCCTGATCCGCCACGGTGCCAAGCCTTATTGTCCATCTTAATTAATCAAAGCATTATTCACATTTAGTTCCTGAAGCAATCCTGTCATTGTCTGCCCTACTTCTCCCCATGTGTTTCTTGACTTTTATCCACATCTTTTGTCCTAACACATTTTTATACTAACATCATTGTCTGGTGGAGCTCTTCCCATCTTCCCTGCAGGCCAGTCTTACAGGTTCCTAATTGGTCTGTATCTAGGAGTGTCTCAGTTTAAATCTGTTCTGCTGCTGGCTGAGAGACAAGAGCACTTTCCCTGTTAATCCTCTGGGCCTCACCATCACCTCCTGCATGAAGTGTAAGCTGTTTGCTGCGTTAGTAAACGTCATGCACTATGATGGAATGCATGCCTTCCCACAGGAATCTGATCCCTACCCTAGACTCTCTCCTACTGTCTGCCCTGGAAATGCCAGCTAATTATGTTGTTGCACTGGGCATTCTGTCCTTTCCATTTATGCCTCATTTGTGCTGCTCCCTCTGCTTGGAATGATCTTGTCACACCCACCTTTGATTGGATAATAAAAAATTCAAAGATTTAAGATCCTTCATTAACTAGACACTCTCATTGGAAGGTACTCGTCAACATTTTTAAAGCACTCTTCAAATTAAAAACTCAACTTTTGGAATTGGTTCAAGATATATAAAATCTAGGGCTGGGGATGTGGCTCAAGTGATAGCACGCTTACCTAGCATGCCTGAGGCACTGGGTTCGATTCTCATCACCATATAAGAATAGAAGATATTGTATCCACCTAAAAAAAGCTAAAAAATAAATATTAAAAAAGATTCATATAAAATCTAGAATATATACATATATATATATATATGTATATATTCTAGAAAGTATAAACAAGTCTCTTTATTGCTTCCCTATTCAAAAGGACAAAATTATATGTAAATTGATTACTTTATAATAGGGAAATACTTAAATCATGATATAGTATATGGATTCTGTAGACTCTTAAAAGCTTTAAATGAATATTAAAATCATTCAGATTCTGTAGACTATTAAGAATAAAACATGGGGCTGGAGATATAGCTCAGTTGGGAGACTGCTTGTCTAGCATGCATAAGGCCCTGGCTTAAATCCCCAGCACCACCAAAACCAAACAAACAAAAAGAACAAAAATTATTCTGTGGGGAAATCTCCCAATCATGTTAAGTACAAAGGCGTACCTACTATGATGCTCTTGTTTGTTTTGAAAATAAAGCCTTTAAACCATTTGAATATGTGCATAAGTAGATGTAAATACAAAAAGAGCTAAAAGAAAACATTGTACATTTTTCAGTAGTTATTGCTTCTGAAAATGTTGGGTAGGATTGAGGAGAGTTGAGAGGCACTTTTACTTTTAACCAAGTACAATGTTTATCTTTACACTTTCTATGTACATAAATATTAATTTGCTTGCATAAAAATTAGCCATTAACAAAAATTGAATCAAGCAGGAAATCCAATAGTATTAGAGAGAAGCTGAATAGTGGGTAAAAGAACAATAACAATGATCAATCATATATATATATAAAATTCTGTTTTGAAAATACCACAGAGTGCCCATATATCAGCAGAAACCTGTTGGAATTAACAGTTCTGGACATATTGCCATCGTTTTTCAGGTTTTGTTTTTGTTTTTTTTGTTTTTTGTTTTTTAATAAAGTATCAGAAAAAGCTGAAATTCCTTCAATTTCCTTCTCTTTCTGCTCAGAGGCAGCCACTGTTATAGATTTGTTATGTATTACTGAAGTTTGGAATTTTACATTTTACTTTGATTATTTGGGTGAAAAGTTTGCCTATAGTTGTACCCTACTGAACATTTAGAGTATTTATAGTTCCCCCCACCCCCATAGTGAGTAACATCTCTTTGTAAAAGTGTGACTTTCTCTAGAGTTATACCAAAAAGTGGAATTACTGGTCTGTAGAGCATGTATGCTTATTTTCACTAGATATTGCCAAATGTCTTTCCAAATTGGTTATATCAGTTTATGTTCTCACAAGAGTATTTCATAATTCCCATATCTGGACATCCTCAGCCAATACTTGGAATCCTCAAGGTTTAAATTTTGTTCCTCTCTGTAAATTGTGAAATGTTAGCTTCTTAACAAGCCCTGATTTTTTCTGAGTGTTCAAGGCCAGTGGGGTCCAATAAGGGGAACAGGAAGAATCATTAATAAAGCTGGAGTCCTCCGGCAGCTATTGACACAAGCATTGCAGTGTTAGACTGGCCAGAGCTAAGTGCTAGGATAGCAGCACAGACTGCACTGCCTGCGGAGGTGCAGAGAGGATCCTTAGAGGCTGGAGAGGTAATTAGCAGTTTATAGGAGCAAAGGGCATTGAGGATGAGGGAAGCATGTAGCCAGGCAGCCCAAGTGGAATGAGCTTTAGAAAGCTAATAGTCAACCACTAGCTGCCCTTAAAACTTTAGCCAGAAAGAGATTAATAGAGCCTTAAAACATACCTGTTTTAAACTCATCATTTTACAGATGAGGAAATTGAAATTGAAACACATAAAAATAAGGTCAGCTTATATAAGTCATTTAGGCTTTCTATTAGCCAGGTATCAAAAATAAAATTAGCCAGATTTATTGGCTTATTTGACTTCAACATCTAATGAATGGGTTGATCTTCAACATGATTATATAATGCAGTAGATTCGGTGGGGTAAATTTTCTCCCTCTTCTTTCTGTGTTTTGCTCTGCTTTCCTCTTGGTAGCCTTATTCTCAGTAGGCTCTATCATTGTAGAGGCAGAGAGATATGCACCAGGTAATATTTTTTATGTTTTTACAGTTAATGTTCCTACTGAAAATTACTTATATTCCTTCTCTTTATTTATTTAAAAATTCTACCCACTCACCCCCCACCCACCAAAATACTCAATTCCCATCCGAGGACTAATCACTATGATCAGGAACATAGTTTAATCTGGCCAGTCTTCTTGGGTTCTTTTTTTGTTTTTGTTTGGTGCTGGGGATTGAACCCAGGGCCTTGAGCATGTGAGGCAAGCACTCTACCAAATGAGCTATATCCCCAGTCTAATCTGGCCAGTGTTCTTGGTGGGAAAATTGGACCATTTCATTGATTACTGCACTGGAATCACATTAATAAGGAAGGAGAGTTTCTGCAAGAATGACTGCAGGGCATGCCAATTGTAAGATGACCTCTGCAGACGGGTGTGTGGAGTGTTTTCAGACATGAAGGGAGCCATTATGATATTCACCACAAGCGTTTTATGTCTATGCATCCATGGTTGCAACAGTTTTATAGCAGTAATCAAACTTACTACAGTGAACACCTTTTGAGTATATTGGAATGTTTTGTCAGCTGATACAGAGATAAATATATGTCTGTCTCCAGGGGAGTTTCCAAACATTTTGGAAGTAGGAAGAATAGCAAAGTTAGAGTTATAAACAGTTTTTGAAGACAAGAAACTGTGCAAGAGAACCTCAGTGTTAAGATTTTCCAGATGAAGGGGGATATACTTGAGTTCAAAGGGCTTCACTGTATAGGTGGTGGTTAACATCTCCTTTAAAAATTGTATTAGAGTGGCAAAATGAAACCCAGTAGGAACGAGGCGATGATTCCAGGCACAGGTCCTAACCTGAGCTCTAAAGCAGAGAGGTGGAAAACGGCAGAGGCATTGTGATTTACTGAGTTGGACTGGACTGGGAGAATGTCTGAGGGTTGGAGCCGATGAAATGAGATGAGAGCCGAGCATGTTGTATAGGACTACACTGCCGGCGGGGTGAGATTGTACTTCCTTTGGTGGGCAACCCCCCCCACACACAAATTAAAAAACAAAGCCAGTGAATGGTATAGCCTAAGAAGCAGTCTGAACAGTGTTTTTTGTTTTAAAGTAGGAAAACTATTTGGCACCAGTGTGTTGGATGAATTATTATACAGCAGGGAGATATTGAAGGCAGAGAAAACATTTAGGGGCCATAGAATTATCCTCTTGTGAGTGAGGCAAGGACTGAATTAGGATGTGAGAAAGTAAAATAATAATAATAATAATAATAATAATAATAATAATAATAATGATGTAGTAAAGTTAAGGTGAACTTTGAGGAGGCTTTGTGGAGGCAAAATAGTTGGAATAGTCTGAGAAATGTTTGTCCCAAGTGATGATGATGATGAAGAGGAGGATGGTGCTGCTCACTAAGCAATTGGAAATTGGGGAGGATGAGCTGGGTAATATAGTTTTGAAAATTCACAGTATTCTCAATTATATATGGCTACTGCTTATAATATCTCAATACTACTCAAAATTCTTGTCAGTATTTTTCAATTTTATAAATGTACACAGGAAAAAAACTCACCTTGCATTATGTTTTCATAAAAATTAGATATATTGTATCCTTTTAAAATAGTCTTTTTAAGTTCTCGCTAATAGAATTAAACACATTGGGAATGATGACTACTAGTACTCTCCTCCAAATGATCCTAACCATATAAACATAGTGTTGCATTTTTTTTACCATGTATATCTTTTGGCATATAATTGGAGACATTGCTAAATATCATGCTGTGGAGAATTCTTTTATTATATGTGGTTAAGAAACAAGGAGTTAACCAGAATTTTTCAGAGATTTTTAATATACATTACTAATATATTTGGTAAATTTGCCAGAGTCAACTACAGCATGCTGTGTTTTCCAAACACATTTGTCAGGATTTTTTGTTTTGTTTTGTTTTGTTTTGTTTTGTTTTGTTTTGAGCATCACTTGGGACTAATATCCCAGAGAACAGATTTTGGGAAGGGAGTTGTGGTATTAACTGTTGCTGACAAGATGGAAGAGGATGCGTAGGTCCTAGTAGAATGTACAAATTTTCATTTTGATCTGGCAGTATTATCTTTGGGCTTGCATGACTGGGGAAAAAGTATATAGTCCCACAGAGTCACCAGTGGACATGGATTGACTGTTGCATTTGGAATTGATGACATGAGAAATCTACACATGATCATATCTCCAGTCACCTCCTTGGAATAAACTAAGGGCAACATTTCAATTCTAAATGGTTCACCTCACATTTGTAATGTGCCCCATGGCAGCCTTTTTCCCGAATCCCAGACCTTTCATATGTACTCAGAAAATTCAGTTCAGTTCAGCCTACATTTCTATTATGTGCGAAGCACTGTCAGAGTGCAAATTTATTTCAAGATTATCTTGACATTTATAGTGTTTGAATAAATGTTTGTTCAATGAATGGATTGTTTTTCTTTAATGATCCAATTCTACAAAGGCATCTCAATTGTAGTTCTGAATTCTCTCTCATATTTTCTCAAAGTTTGTTCTTCCTTAGTTTCCAGGGATAGTGTTACCCAAGTAAGAAAACTGACAAAATCTTCTATAGCCTAGGTCTATATTTATAATATTTAAAATCTGTGCTGTGGAATTCAAAGCCATATGCATTGTTGACTTAAGATGGAGCCAACCACCTTACTATTCAGCAACATCTGGCTTTTCTTGGTGTGTTTCCTTCAAGTGCTAAATATTCTTCCTTTTGTAGTCAAGATGGATGAAGTGGAGCAGGCAGTTTTGTGGAGACAGAATATAGGACAGTGGAAAGTTTTGGAATTAGATTCAATTTTGGATTTCACTTTATCACTTAGTTGTTATTGTATGTCAATAAGATTCTTAATATCTGAGGCTCAGCCACATCTGTAAAACTGGGAATCATGCTTACATCTTATGTAGCTGTCAGGGATATAAGAAATATGGATCAGTTGTGAAAGCCTAGACACATTTTAGATGTTCTTAATAATCAATAACTGTAATAATCATTTATTGCTCTTGTTTTCTCTGTATTCTGACTGTGTAAGTCATCCCTGATTTTCAATATTATTCACATGTGAAGGACTGCAGACTAGGAGTTTCACTGTCTTTGTCTTCACTTGCTAATTGTTACTAATAAGATGAAAATGAAATTAGAACTTAAACAGTATCTTAACTGAACCAGTTCTTTTTTTTCTTTCTTTCATGTCTTTATACATGTATTTTTTTTCTGAACCAATTTTTTAAACAAGATATGAAATACTAACTTCTTTCCATTTTCCATTCTTTGAGCCTACAGATAGATATTGGTTATGTTGAGTAGCAGTGGTAACTTTCGAACACTTAGAACATGTCAAACATCATTCTAAATGTTTTCCATGTTTTGACTTATTTAATCTTTAGAATAGTTCTCTATGATATTGTGACTTTGAGTGTTCACATTTTGTAGTTGAAGAGAGTGAGACCCAGGAAGGCTGAGTTCATTGAGATGCATCTTGTGAATAGTCTGCTTCAGTTGAACTCAGGCTGCCAGCCTCTAGGGACCACAGTCGTGTTCATTCTGTGGCCTTCCGTAGTGAGCAGGCTAACATGGCGTGTCAGGACATGCATGTTTGTAGAGGAAGGGTTATCAATATCTAGCCCCATATGTGGCATACAGGCTGTTGGATGTCTTCTGTCAAAGATGATATCTGTCCTCCTGTTTTACTGTTTAAGAATATCTTCTTATATTGAAGTCCATCAGATGTGCATTAAGGTTGAAGTCTGAAATTCTCATTTAAGAATTGAAGAAGTAAGTTGCATAATATATGGCATTTGATGATAATTTCTTGCCTCAATATCTTCATCTGATAAAAGAGTACTAGGATTACATTTCTATTACAGACATGCCGAATATTGAAAATCATGTAAATATGTTTACATAGAAATTTACCCAATATCTTCCTTTAACCCATCTCTTATTTGAGTTCCTGAATTATTCCTGGTTTTTTCCCCCTAACCTCTAATCTTTGTTATTTCTCCTGTGTCAGTGTTCATCAAACTCTCATTAGTGAGCTTCTTGAAGGGAATGTGCAGTTTAGGAGACTGTTCTTCAAAATTAATTTCAAGCTTACTTTGGTCATTTTTGTGCATGTTTTGTGCTGGGGTTATTCAGATAACAATTACATACTTACATGCATGTATTATTCATATAACATACAAAAGACCTTAGTATTTAATAAAGGTTTTATTAGCAGTCATTTAAGAAAATATCCTACTAGTAGTAATATTTCTTTAGAGTAGACATTAGTTTGGTCTTTACTTTTAGGGTTCTTTTTATTCATCTAGGCCTCTGCTTTATCAGCTGATATATACATATTACTATGTGTGCTTAGATGTTATCCTCATTCACTGGTAAAAATAGTTTAATTTTCCACTTGTAGAATGAATAGTCAAATATATAAGGTACATTATTTCCTTTTCAACATTCAAAAACTTTTTTGTGAAGTAAAACGTGTAGATTTAAGTGCATATATCCTAAGTATAAACAATTTAATTTTATAACCCAAACACAGAGATCAACAGCTGAAATCATATTTGCACTGCCAGAGGCCCACATACTTTTAAAGATGTGTTCTTTATAATTAAGATATTTTCTGAAAACTGATACTGGAAATACTTGAACAAAGCAATTATAATTTTTCTGAAAGGAGAGTGAGCGTATAATTGTTGATATTAATAGTACTTCTAATAACTAATGGTGCTTAATAATTGCTTGTTCAATCTGTTTTTACACTTATGTTGCAAAGGATTATTTTTTTAATATTTCCATATCTGAAAATGAGATTTAAAAATATTTATGAGAAATAGCTTCCATCTAATTTTTTTATAAAGTAACAGGTACATTAATAAAATAGTTTAATATTAAGCTTACTTCAGTACTGTCATGTAAAGTATTTTACTTTATATATAAAGGAATGGAGGCTCATGATTATGATATTTCTTTGTCATGTTTGCAAATAGTCTTTCAGTCACATTCTCCACTATTCTTCCTGGATTTTAAAGTTATTTAAATAGAAAGGCTATTCATTCCCTTCACCAAGTGTCTACTATTAGTAAAATGTTGTATGTCCCATCAGCATTTTGATGGTATAAAGCAGTGGTTTTTCTATGTTTCACACAGCACTGGGGCTCTGCAAAGTGTCTCTGGGGGTTCTTTGATGTCTAGACAGTTTAAATTATGCCTGCTCCCCTGCCTCCAAATTCCACCCCTGTTCTGCTTCAGAGGTTGTGGGAAATGAAAACAAACTAGAAGGGCTCCACAACCTTACAGTCTAGGGGAAAAAAACAAATAAACAGAATAAGCTGTGTATCTACCCTGGCAGGTGTATAGGAAAAGGCCCAGTTATAGAGGATGGAAGAAAGAAAAGAATTGGGGGTGTACATTGTCCTGCTTATTTGTTTCTTATTGTATTTATAATCTGAAAATATATGTGCATTATGAACAAGATGAAAACATTGTAGAAGAATTAGGAAGGAAAGCAAAGTCACTTTTAGCCCACTGACCTTTTTTTCCTTCCCATCTTCTCATAGGCAGCCAAATCTAAGGCTTTGGTCTAGTTCTTACACATTATCCTATGCATGGAAATGGTAAAATGTGGAATCATGTTTAATGTCGGAAAACTATCTTTCTTCTCTTCTTTTTTTTTTCTTTGTTTTTCTTTTATAAATTGGGACATCATGATTCCTCCAATGCATCTTGATAGAAAGTAAGTAACTTCTGAACTTTTAGAGATATTTTGTTAAAACATTGAAGTTTTATTGCTTTATATATAAATGTATATATGTGTATGTGTGTGTGTGTATGTATATGAATATATACACAGAGATATAGAGTTTTAAACTGTGTAATTTTGATTAGGGTGATTAACTTTTGCATTAACTGTAATTTTTAAAAAATAAGTGAAAAATAAGAAATGTTACATAAGTGTTCCTAATATCTAAGAATAGAGACTTCTGGAGCAACCCATTGCTAATTTTTGTGTTTTAACTACAGTTAGCTATATGGAATGTACACTTGATAATTCCATTATTTTCTGAAGATAAAAATAACAAAAAAACATATTTTATTTATTCCCAGTCAATATCAGTTAACTAAGATCATATATTTCCTCAAGAAAAGTAGTCCAAGTTTTCTAGACTTCACAGAATTGGTGAGAATAATAGCAATAAGTAAAAATGATATGCAAGATTTTTTAAATATATTTTCCTATTGTGTCTGTTGCATTGAATGAATCACTTATGTTTTAATAAGCATTAAACACTTGATAATTTTAATTGTTTTAAAATGAGATAGATCAGAATAATAAAGTATTTTGCCATTGAAGAAATACCCTTAATATGCTTAAAACAAGTGAATCATTGAATGATTTGAGTTATCAAATGTTATCTAATTCTTCTAAAACGTTGAGTACTTCCAAAATAACATTTCATGTTTGTTTTGGGAAAGAGTTGAGGAAATGATTGTAGTCATTAAGTCTTTTGGAAATTTTTTTCATGTGATTGTAAATTACATATTTTTAATTTTTTTCATAGTAAACAGTATGATTTAATAATATATTCATGCTCAATAGAGCTTATTATTTGTACATAATTGGGTACTTAGCACATATGTTTCCAGCAAGCATAGCATCAAACTGCTACTTAATAGTCAATTCATCTTGTACAATTACCTTTACCTTAGAAAGAAAATATAAACTACAGTGGTATTTTATTTGTTCATTATTTCTTAGTTGCCTATAGATCCATATTGTTCCTTAGTGTTCTAAATCTGAGTTCTTGAATTGCATTACGAGGAATCAAAAGCAGGAAGATTATCATGAGGTTCATGTTAGGTGGATGGTTTTATTGTTATATATTTTTTTTAAATCTACATTGCCTCGTTTTTATGTATTATATTTTTTACTTGTTCTTTTAACATCTTCTTGCCAAGTCCCTATGGAAATTCTGTAGGTCTAACAGTCTCACTAAATTAAAACTCCAAAAATCTGGCATAATCATTTCCAGCTTCTAATTTTCTGTGCTTTTGTCTGAGAGTATAATGTGGAAGTATATGTTTTGCAGAGTTCTGTATAACACACATTGCATTATTTATCTAGAATTCATTCATTGATCTTTCAGTGGAGATAAATGTATCTTACTTTATAGGTATGCCTGTGTCCACATAAATATGAATAAAAATCTTTTGTAAGGGAAAAATCATGAAATGAGGTCTGTAAGCTTTTAGGAGCTTCAAAAAAAAAGGGTAGTGCATCAGCACACCGATTATTGTTCTGTGTACTTTCGTGTTACTGCATTGTTCTATGACCAAATTTATTCAGACTCTTATTTCTTGTCACACCCAGTGGAATCATATTTATGTGACAGCATAGAGAAGCTGCTTCCTAAAATAATGCAGATTACTCATATTATTATAATATTTATAAACCTTTATAACCATGATGTGTATATATGCTGATTTGTTATTAAGAGTGTTTTGGCAATTCAGCTAATTCAATTTTTGCATTTTACTGGTGAGTTTTAGTAGTAAGAGATTAATTTATTAACAATGACATTTTTATCCTCAGAATTCAAAATTTGAACACTTAATATCTTCAAAGCCTTCTTTCCCAGAATCTTTTAAGTTAAGACCAGTAAGAGATAAAAGCTTGTCATCAAAATTGGTTTGACCAAACACAATTAAATAAAAGTGCAATAATTGTGGCTTTAAATTCTGGTTTGCAAAACTATTAGTTTATAAGTAAACAACAACAAAAAGTCTAAAATTTACCCCAAGGGGGGAATATATATATATATATATATATATATGTGTGTGTGTGTGTGTGTGTGTGTGTGTGTGTGTGTGTTTTATGCATTTCATAACCATCTTTGCAAATATACAAATTCATTGCAATAATGTTTGTAGATATGTGCATTGATATTTTAATCATAATTTAATATTTGATTTCTTTAAGAAAACTGATTTCATAATTCAGTCACTTGCATCTTTTCTACAGAACATAATTGCTGGGCAGAATTCTCAAACACATATTTTTTATTGACATATCTGAGAAAAAGATGTCATTGTGTAAGTTGTATCAGGGATATGAACACAGATATATATTCTTATTTGGCCATGTGAAAAATGCAGTCCTGTGAGTAAGTTATATACTTATAATTTCAAATCAGTTCTTCCCTGGTTCTTATTATTCTTTTGTTGCTTTTCGACCTATGAGATGGAGCTGCCCTTGAACTTGGGGGTTCCACCCCCCGCCACCCACCCTGATCATTCAAGTGCAACCATCAACTTGTCTGTAATATTTTAAATCTGAGGCCTCATAGTGTTATTTTACAAAATAACACCACATAAAAGTCTGGGCTTTGGTTTCCTTAAAATACAGTGTTGGTTGCTTTATGAATAAAAGCATAATTTCAATTTAGGAGAATTTTGCCTGAAGCCTACAAGATGGATGCATCTGATTAACTTTGGGGAAACTGGCCTGGCCTGTTATTGTAATGTAGATGTTTTCGGGGTTGGGAGGATATTTTAAAAAGGCATGCAAGAAGGTCTCTTTTTAAGAGAGTCAGAGAACAGTTTTGCTACAGAAGCTGCATCTCAGATCGCTTCGTTTTTCCACACTTTTATTTTCTAGTGGAACCTCTCCATTAGCCCGTCTGAATGCAATGCTTCACACTAACACTCGGATAGGGGATGGAACATTCTTCAAAATCCCTGGAAAGTCAGGTCTCTATGCTCTCAAAGTAAGTTGTATTGTTCTGCATGTTATGTGTGTTATTACCATGTATCATGCATTTTTTTCAAACATAAGAAGGTAAACAAAATTAAGTTTGAGTGAAGGGTTGAAGAATGACCCCTATGCCTTTTAAATGTTTTCAGATGTCATAAAAATGATTTCATACTGAGAATAAACAATGACATTTTGCTTTAAGGAAAGCTTATCTGTGGTTTCTCCACAGCATCTGGCAATGGAAAATAGCTATGGCTTCCTTAAAACTTTTGATTTTTCAAAATGTATAGGGAGGAGTATCATGAGTCATCAGTGAGGAGTTTAAGACAATCACAGTTGCCAGAAACTCTTTGACTTAATTACCATCAGCTGATAGGTCTTCACACCTGTAATCTTTCCTGACTTTTGTAAAAATAATCAATTTATTCCTTCTTCTTGAAAACTTACTGATTTTAATTGGGCATTCAATTTGAAAATAAGCAGTGACCTCAAGGAAGGAATAAAATAGAAGAAGTTTAAAATAGTTAATTCTGAATTTTTTAATAGCATTTCTATTTCCATATAGAATGGGAAATGGCATCTAAAATTCAGAATTCCAGATGATCAATGCTTATGTTCTACAAAGGATTGTATTACACAGAACAAGTAAACTCAGAATATTATTTTTATAGATTAAAAATAAATTACTGTTTATTTGAAAATAATTACTGTTTATTATGAAAATCCTTTAGGATGTTAAAGATAAATGATGGATTATATTTCAAGTTTATTTATTTCCTTCGAGAAGATTTATTTTTAATGTCAAAAGTTATATCCCATCTATGTATGATATCTCAAAGTGCATAATAAATGCATTCTACTGTCATATATATAACTAATTAAAACAAATAAAAAATAATTTTAAAAAGTTATACCTGGCAAAGAAAGTAGGAATTCTCTCTCAGCTATAGTGAATGTTTCTGAACATAGCGAAGGCTATTTTCAAAATGACTTTTTCCCCCCTTTGCTTTTTGGGGCTACTTGGATGTTCAATTCACTGATGAAAATGCTGAAAATGCTGAAAATGCTGAAAATGATGAAAATTATTAATCCATTTGTTTGCATCAGGAAGAACATATAATTGAAAACAAATTGGAAACAACTCCTTTTAAGGAGACTTCCTTTTTTTTTTTTTGATGTAGATTTAAAAGGTTAGACAGTAATATCTGGAGTGGTAATGGGCTTTTCCTCTTGACCCCTCCCCAAAGGAGTGACTTTTACATGAAAAAGTAAATCTGTATTGAAACTCCAAATCTCATAAAACTGTGAAAATCCTGTAAGATGCTGAAAGTATTTAAAATATTTTTAGTTGCTAACATATCTCTATTTATCATCATTAAGAAAATAATATAGAAAGAGGAGTCATCATGCCCAGCAGATGGAACACTGGATTTAGTCTGTGACTCTGAGCTGGATGGCACAGAGATGGCTGAGGCAAACGCCAACGGAGAAGAAAATGGATGCGAGTATGAGGAGCTTCAAATATCATCCCTGGTTCTCTTAAGTTAATTCCAATGATTTTACTACTTGAATTCCCCACCATTATACAATTTCTTGTAAGATTTTATCCCTTACCAGGGTTTATCATCAGTCATTTTTTTATTTAAAAAAAGTTAGCATTTAAGAAAAGTATACATTTATTTGCTTTATATATATATATATATATATATATATATATATATATATATATATATATAGATGGACACAATATCTTTATTTATTTATTTTTATGTGGTGCTGAGAATCGAACTCAGTGTCTCACACTTGCTAGGTAAGTGCTCTACCACTGAGCCACAACCCCAGCCTGGTTCTTTACTTTTTTGCGTGCATGTTTTTGTATTTCTTGAATAATTTCTGAAGTATTATCAGTATATTTCTCATGTAAGCTAAGATGGTGCTAGAGGTATCTTATGGTTTGGATTAAGAGTGCAGTGCTTATGACTAAATGTGCTGACTTTTCCTATAATTACAAGTAGTTGTTTTATAATAGCTTTGTTCCTTGTGTTGCCCTTTGTAAATTAGACCTAATGTTACCATTCCTTACAGAGAAACAAGGCTCTAATAATATATTTACTCCTTAAACACTTTTGAAAAACGAGAGATCCTTCCTGAATTCTAAGAGGATCTTTTCCACCTGTGAACTCTGTTATTTCACTCTCATCTCTCTGAAAATCTGTTGTGATTTGTTGTTGCATGTAGTTCTCTATTGCAGAAGCTGCTGTACTCTCTTCCACTCTATCCGCTGGTCTCAAAAATGGTCCCTGTTGGGCTGAGGCTGTAGCTCAGTGGCAGAGCGCTTGCTTAGCATGTGTGAGGTACTGGGTTGGATCCTCAGCACCACACAAAAATAAATAAATAAAGGCATGATGTCCATCTACAACTATAAAAAAAAAAAATTAAACAAAGGTCCCTGATCATGGTTTGGGAGGAAGAGTGTGTAATTAAAGTCTCTTGTTGGTGGACTCATCGGAATCAGTAAATCATCTTTAAACAAACCTTAAAACAATCCTTGCAGACATATCATATTTTAGTAATAACCTCAACCCATACATTTTGTTAATGGCTATAGGAGTCCCTTTGTATGCTCTCTGGGTGGACTGAACATTCCTTCCCTTTACTTTAAACTGTTGGTCCCTATAAGACTGATGTGACTTCATTTGTGTCTGATCTGCAGCAGAGGTTGTGAATTGAGCATAGGAAATTCAGATTCTTGTCTTAGTCCAATGGAAGCAGACTGTTTTATAGATTGTTTACCAAATTTTCCCTCATCTTGATATCCCTGTTCCTACCCGTTTTGAGAACGACCCCCCCCCATTGTTGTTGTACATTGAAGTTTGGAAGTTCCTTAAGGTTAGGCAGAGGACAAGCAGAGACGCACAGTTTCTGGCATTCTAGAAGGGCTGGCAAACGAGCATCCCTTCAATAGAATGAAGAGAATCTGACTGAGGTTGTTCCCCTTGCTATACTGCTTGCCTGTGTGAGTGCTCATGTGCTCTCTCTCAAAATGCACGTTGAGCTTCTGGGTGCCAAATTCTGCTCTTGGCATTGCAGTTCCAGCAGTAAATAACAAAAACAGATCTCTTGTGGAGCATATGTTCTTTGAGAGATAGACAGTAAGCAAAGTAAATCTGTAAAATTTGTACCTCTTTCACTGGTAAGAACTGGGAAAAATACATAAAGGCATAAGAATGGGGAGAAGAGTGTGTTTTAAAAAAACCCTGAGTGGAGTGAGGGAAAAGGTCTTCAAGGGTCGAGAGTTCTGTGTAGAGGGAACAGCAATCACAAAGGCCTTGAGGCAAGAAAATGCCTAGAATATTCCAGAAATAGAGGTCGATATAGTTGGGAGGCCAAATTGAATAAGGGAGAGTGTGGTAAGATACAAAGCAAGAGAAGTTGTGGGGGCTGAGTTACAGAGTCAGCTTATTTCACTAGAAGTGAATGTTGGTGAGTATTTGTGGAAGAAGCTTATGGAATTTTCCTTCTTATTGCCTCATTTTTTCTCTAAGAAAAGGGAAATAAGTTCATTAGCTGAGGTTGAGAATAGAAGTGGTTTTGTACATATAATGAGAAGATGTAAAATATTTGTCTAAGACAATCTTGTTGCATTAAGGGCATTCATTAAGGTTATTAATCTTGCATTTAATATGGCACCAGTCAGCATTTAATATGGCACCAGTCCCCCCTGTTCTGTTCAGGATCACTGTACAACTTCAGACAAGTACACCAGCTAGATTTGACTAGAAGCAATTAAGGAATAAAAGAATTGAGGGTGCCAAATGAAGCAATCAAGGAATAAAAGAATTGAGGGTGTATGAACTGGAGAAGTTAAGGTGAAAGTCCATAGAATTTAAGTTGGATGTGGAGCTAAGTGAAGACACAATTAATTGAGGGATGGTGTGGAAGTGGAAGTCTCAGTGAGGTGGAAAGATTGTTGATTTGGTATGATAGAGAAAATGAGAAAAGCATGTGAGAGTGTAGCTCATGACATTGAGTTTAGGGTAACATTATGTGTCTGAGATGAGAGAAAAGAAAAGGGCTAGGTTTAATGGTGTCATGAATGGTTAGGCATAGTATTCACTCTGGATGATGGGGCCATCAGTGGCTGGAGTTAAGCACCTCTCCATTTGCTCAACTTAGCATCATGGGATTGGGCAGGTCTACCTGGAGGAAAGGTTTCCTTGTCCATCTTTTTTTTTAAATATTTGTATAGTTGTCATTGAACCTTTATTTTACTTATTGATATGTGGTGCTGAAAATCGAACCCAGTGCCTCACACATGCTAGGCAAGTGCTTTGCCGTTGAGCCACAACCCCAGCCCTGCTTTTTCTTATTAGAACAAAGATGTTGTAAAAACTGATTGTGGTCCTGGCCTAATATATTAGAGAATCTTCTAATGTATAACATAAGTGAGAGTAACATAAGTGAGAGTAACCCAGGAGTTGGTGGATAAGTACAATTAAGGGGAATAGTTGGTAATGCCCTCTGATGAAATGAGATACACGTCTGGAGGCATCTAAGGAACAGGGAGGGAGAATGGTCTGAAGGAATAGGCAGGAGAACATATGTCACCTATCCATGTTCTAGGCCCAGTGATATAAGATGTATATTCCTTCTACCTGATAGTCTTCCAGGGAAGTGGTATCCATAGGAGAGAGTCAGGTAGACCAAGAAGTAAAGGGATGTTCAGAAGAAACTTGGAGGTTGCAGAAGATTTTTGCTTGTGGCTCATCCTGAATCAATCCTAAAAGGAGATGGAGGGGAGGGTGTTAAGAATCGGGAAGGGGTAGAAGATAGGTTGAGACTTAGCCAATAACTGGACCAAAAGGAGTAAGCAAACCTCCTAATTTGACATGTGAATAGGTACTGCACAGAATAATCCATACACAGGCACACATCTGACTAATGTGACCTGGATACATTTCATGGCCTCTCCTTTGAAGTTGCATTAGGGAGATTGCTATGGGAAATCACTGAAAGAATAGTAAATAACTTATTTCCTTGAGTATTCCTTGGCTTGCCCACTTTTGTATCTTATTGCAAACCACAATTGCCTCTTGCAGGACAAGCATATTTCTTCTTCATCTCTGTGTCACCTACTTCTGGTGTAGCCTATTAATCTAGCCTCGGGATACATTTTCAGACCAAGAAGCTGAAAATGTATTGAGTGTTTACAATGTCCAGCCTTTGTACACTGTTTACTTTTATACTTTTTAATCTTTGCAACATTTCTCTAAGTAGGTAATATTTTTAGGCTCTTTTATTTTACTTTATTTTAGTTATTTTATTACCAGTGAGGAAACGGACTTAAAGAGGTTAAATGTCTCATTCGTGTCACGAACCCAGATATGTGTGACACCAAAGGTCAGACTCCCACTGCCTGGTGGTTGCTGATGTAATTTGCCTAACATTAGACCACATCTATTTTGATCATAAACGTGAGACTGACAAAGAGGAACCCTTGGCTTATAAAAATGAAGGAACAGGATACCACATGATTGCTTATGAATCAGTAACCCATTCCAGGAAAGAGAACTGCTTTAGGAGATTTCCTTGCTCTGATACATATTTGACCAGAAGTTAGAATGGATAGACCTTCCATACTTTTTACAGCTGTACAAATACATGTTGAAAGTCTGATAAAATAAAGAAGGTGGGGTACATGTGTGGATGTGAGTGTGAGGGGGTTAGGGGGAGAGGGGAGGGAGGGTCCCACCATCTGTTTTTCTGTGTTCCCCACGTCCCTTTGGGTGAAAGAGTAGAGGGTATTGAGGTAAATAATAGCCTTTAATTGGTAAAATACCCCTGACACAATTGAAAGAATAAGCTTCTGCTACCATAGAGTTATTTCAGATTAATGAAGATTAATTGACATTTGCTGATCCGTTAGAGAGGCAGGCAGAGAAGAAAGTATTTTGTAAAAACAGATAAAGAGAGAGAAACCTTAGTGCTTGATGCTAGGTATTAATACAGAAGTTCTTACGTAGTTAAGGGGCTTTAGTCTTCTTCTTGCAATCATCACCCAGAGAAACATTCTTTGTGAAGGGGAGATGCTTTGCCAAGATGTTTTTTTAAAGATTCATTGAAAATTTTTACAATGTGGGAAAGGGGTATATTCTTGATTGTAGTAGCATTTATGAGACACAGAACTGTGGTTATGGGTATGTTTCTTTGGCTTCTGAACAGTCTGTCAATAAGCATTGGAAGTATAGACTTGAGAAAGTAAACTGTTCAAATTTTACAAGCTTAGAGCTTGAAGAGTGACTTAGGTGAATCACTTGAGGTATCTGTGTTGACAACCCATGACCATTTATGCTTATGTAAGTATAGATCCATGTCACCCAAAGAAATTATTAATTTTATGGTCTGTTTTAGTCAGAGATTTGTGGGTGTGTTTGTGTCAGAATATTTTTTTCTGAGCATAATGCATTGGTATACCCTGAGTTTCCTCACACATTAAATTGACTTACACTGTGCTGCTGGTTTACAGAGAACCCATGCATATTTTATATGAAATGATATCATCAGTAGACAGTCTTCATCCTCTTCATCCTTTAACTTAGATTAACAAGAACAAAAATGAGTTTCCCTTTTTGTAGTGGTCATATATTTCAAGTTTAAAATCAACAATAACCATCCTATTTATTTTTTTAAATGAGGAAACCGGAGAATGTACAATTTTCATCCACAGAGATCAAAAAAGGTTCTGCTTGCTATTAACCCTAATGGCTTTCAGGGAGGAAGCAGCACTCAAGCAAGGGAATTAGTATTTTAAAAGTTTTCATTTAGGGAAAAAAAATGGAGAACACATATCCTATGTTTTAGATCTTAGATCCCAGGATAAATAATGATTCTAACATTTCAAGAATTTTATATG
This sequence comes from Urocitellus parryii, assembly GCF_045843805.1. Taxonomy (NCBI): domain Eukaryota; kingdom Metazoa; phylum Chordata; class Mammalia; order Rodentia; family Sciuridae; genus Urocitellus; species Urocitellus parryii. Next base: position 5,601 of record NW_027552424.1, on the reverse strand, counting down.
GCCCTTTTTCATTCTTCTTTATGGCCAGTTTTATAAGTGGGTTTCTGATTGTGTGATTCTTGGCAGTTAACTTCATGAAACGTTATTCAGCTCATTCTTTGTTTTCATTGGCTCAGAGGCTGAAGTTTGAGGGGTCTTTTTATCAAACGTGAAAAGTACTTTAAGATGGCCTGAAGTGTGTGGCAAGGATCTCTGTTGAGACATCAATTACATTCAGATGAGGGGCTTCCCGGGGAAAGCGAGGGGGCACCATCCGGGCTCTGACCCCCAGGGAGTTGTTACTCTGAGAGTTTATGGAGCATTTTCACACAACAGGAAAGGAAAGCAAAATGACACAGGGATAGAGGAGTCAGGAAGGGAATGTTCGGAATACCTCTAGAGGTTGCTCTCCTACTTAGGGTCTCTTTCCCCGTGGTCTTTTTTGGTGGTGATTTTTTTCAGTACCAACCTGTGAATGCCCAACTGTGAATGCCCTAGGATGGTGTGTTTGGGGTGGGGTGTGCTGCGAGGTGTTGGTAGGTTTGGAGGGAGAAGAGAAAATACAATCAATTTGCAACTGGTAGTCCTTCCTAAGAACCTTGTGAGTAAACGAAATTCCTCCAGGGTCTACACCAGCCTCCCTTACTTTCCTGGGTTAAGTTAGTTTGTCTTTCATTCAGCATCTCTGCATTTCAGTCAGAATCTTGTTAGCAGCTCATGGAGACACCTGCTCCACATTGGTGGCCTAAAGAAATTTAAGTATGTGAAAATTATGTTGTTTTAGTTACACATGGAAGAAAGTACAAAGAGAACAATCTCTACAGTCTGAAATGACTGTTGGCAGGATATAAAACTTCCTCTGCCCACTCTTTCTCATTTTCCCTCCTTTCATCCCAGCCCACTGATTTCACAGTTCACAAGAAGCATGAGAGATTTCAAAAGATCATTCAGGCCTGGGTCCTCTCCGATGCCAGTGTTTTTCTTAAACCCGTCAATTCAATTGGACATTATCCCAATAGCAGATGTCCAGCAGGATAGAAATCCTCCTCTCCTAGTATCTGTCCCTCTATGTTTTTGATAACCTGTATAGTGAAGAATTTTTTTCCCTCTGTTGAAATCTTTTGGGCTTTTAATTAAACTAATTTCCTCCTTTTCCCCCTCTTTGATGATAGCGAACAGCTTGTTACTATCCAGTCACTACCCCCTCCATCTCAACTTCTCCAAGTGACTGACTTCAACTCTTTCAGACAGTACTTATAGATACTATTTTCCATTTATTTTATCCATTAGGGGCTCTTTTTTTAAAAAAAACATATTTCCCCTTGAACTGTGAACTTTGTTCTTGTATAAATGGATTTTAGTCAGTTTTAACAGTCCAGAGACATGTAAAAAAAAAAAAGAAAGTTTTGTTTTCATTGCAGATAAAGTGACCCATTTAAATGTACTTTCCCCTTTTTCTTGTGTTATGAGAAGAATATTTCATAATAAAGAGATAAAAATTGGAAAGAGTGTGATCTCATAATAAAAACAAACTCCTTTTCAAATAAAAACAAAATTAAAGGTATTCCCCCAATTACTCATCTTAATTAGCCAATGTTCTGTTTGATTTATACAGTCTGTGATTTGTATGTAAGAACAAAGCACCCGTGTTCTTAAAAAAAAAAAAAAAGTTCTTTTCATTGATACCAGATGATCCATTCTCTCTTCTGTCTCTAAGTGACTATATATAACCATTTCTCAGTGAGCCACCTGGGTCACTTACCTAATTCCTGTTGCTACACATTGGAGTTGATATATGTTGAGGTATAAAGTAATTAGTAATGATGTCTGTGAGTGAAGCATTTACTCTTGACCCATGCTAACCTTTTGCTGATAGCCTTTCTGTCTACTTTTTCTATTTCTCATTTTCTAGGTTGATTGCTTTATGTCTGTTCAGCTGTTCTAGGAAACTGAAGAAGATCCCAGGTGTTGTACTAGGGCAAAAGCAATAGCCCCTGATATTTTTACCATGCACACATGCTGTTACATGACTCTCCATACTTCTGGGAGAGAAATTCTTATTAGTTCTGTGGTGGAAAGAGGGTTAGGTTTCAAAGCTGGCACCAATAGGATAAGGTTTTCCTACTAAATATATTGATTTGCAGTTTGAGTTTCCTCTTTTTCTAGTTTGTATCTGAAGGGAATGTTGATGAATATCCAGAGGTATTTGTATCACTAAATTGGCTTGGCTGATAAATCAAGTGCTTGTAGGAAGTATTTCTATAGCTACATTTTCCTAGGTACCTAAATAGTAACAGTGTCCTATCCAGTGCAAATTTGAGTGAACCTTTTGTGGACATTGTAATGAAGCTGTGGTATATCCAGTTCTGGGACAGCAACACGTGAACATCATTTGCAGTATTTGTATTAGCCATGAAAAAAAAATCATTTAGGTGTCACCATGATGCATCTCATAGGAACACACACACACTTTCTTTTTTGTTGGTTTAATGGCCATCTTATTTGATACTGGGGATTGAACCAAGGGGTACTTTACCATTAAGCAACATCTCCAGCCCTTTTTTATTTTTTATTTTGAGACCAGGTCTCAACAAGTCACTTGGAGCTTCTCTAAGTTGCAGACGCTAACCTTGAAATTGTGATCCTTCTGCCTTAGCCTCCTGAGTTGCTAGGATTATAGATGTGTGCCACTGTGCCCAACTAACTTTTTATTAATTGATTTATTTTTTTTCTGGAAACCTCTCCTGAAGAAAAAAAGAGCTTTATTAGGGTTTGTATACTTTATATAATGTGCTTCCAAAGCCTAAAGTATAGTAAAAATTTCAAGTATATTAGGTGTCTTTTATTCATGGAAAATATTGCTCTAAATATTATCAAGAACATCAATAACTACAATGTTTTGACTCCTTGTCCTTTGAAAGTTTCTTAGGGAAAAATTGCTATTTCCATTATTTTATTGCTAGTATTGCTCTATGTAATTGCTAGTTTTTCTTGGCATATTCTTTGAATGTTTTCTTTTAATGCAGCAAGAAAAATGGCTTAAGCCCAAATGCCTATACCTATCTTGGAACAAGAAATGTTTTTAGAGAGGGCAGCTCTCCACAGACTGAATCCAAAAGGAATTAGGGAATTATCTTTCTCTGAAAGAAATGAAGTCCAAGAAAGATTTAATTGGGGTCAAATGGGCTTCCATGTTCTTTTTTAGGTCAATTTTTACAATTTGGCACATTTAGTTTGTTGCTGCATATACCCCAAATAGCTAATGCATACAATTTCAAATTAAGTTCTGTATATAAAACATATTAAAATCCAAACTAAATTCTTTTGATTACTTGCTATTTGGGGATTTTTTAAAAAAATTATCTGCTTATTGATCTTTCAAAACAAAGCGTAGTTATCACCACTATGTTTTTGTAGGCATAGTTTTCCTCAGAATCAATGGTTCCACATCATTGTTCTTTGGAATCAAAAAACCTTAGAAAACTCTTGTGGCCTCAACCTCACATCTTGTTGTTGTTCACAGTTTTCTTCCCTACATTTTCCCTGGTGCTTGACAAGAAGAAAAGTGCTCATTAGAAGTTATACAGTTGAATTAATAATAAATGAAAAAACAAACTTCCAAGATCCAACCCTCTTTAAGTAAAACCATATTCTCTAAAAGACCAACAGCTTTCTATAGAAATATAGGTTTAATAATGCCTTAGAATTAGAAGAAAATTAGAATTAGAAGAAAATTAAAATTAATTCAGGCACTGTGACAAATGGGTTTGTTTTTGTTTTTGGTTCAAGGTATTGAACTCAACACTGGGCCATATCCCCAGACCTTTTTCATATTTTACTTTGAGACAGGGTCTCGCTAAATTGCTCAGGAGCTCACCACGTTGCTGAGGCTGGCTTTGAACTTGAACACAGAGGTGAGAAGCTCCTTCTAGTGCCACTGAAGTATATTTAAACAATGAAGCCAAGTCCTTGTCCTGGAGCTGTGGCCCTGGAGGGCCACAGAACCCACCATCCCAGTGTGGGTCTGAGGAGCTGGGAGCCAGAGTGTGCAGACCTGTCACCTCACAGGGTCAGGCTGGCGTGATGTGTACACCTGCTCTACATACACCCCCACCCTGCAACATCCCCAATTTCATGAACCTCTGGCTTCCCAACAAATGGGTATAAAACAAGTGAGGCAGAGCTGAATGGGATTGTAGGGCTAGCCAGTAGCACGGCACTTTCCCAAGCCCTGATGAGCATGAATTTGGACCAATGGTGTTAACCCAAGTGTAGAGAAGCCCCCTAGACTAGCACATTCAGGCGGCAACCTCTATCAGGCTCACCTGTTGTCCCTGTGAGAGTTCTGTTTCTATTTTCTAATTTTATTTGTTCATTTTAGATATATTTTCTGTTCTTTTTCACACTTGAATAAATCTTGCTCTTTCCACCCTTGGATTCTTTTGTTGGGTTTGTAAGACAAGAACCCAGGGAAAAGTTGGCGGTGAGCAATGGTGTCCATGGCAACAGTGGTGGGCATGGCCCACCATCTTGAGCTCCCATCCTGAGAGCCATAACACACTCTCAATACCAGAGGAAGAAGCTGGCTCTTCCAGGTGCCACACTTTGAGCTGATGCCACCTGCCAGGAGAAGAGGAGAATGGAGTTTGCTCTCAAAGTATGGCTTCACTAGGACATTGAGTGGTAGAGCACCTGCTGGTATGGTGAGGTTCTGGATTCAGTCTCAGTACCTTAAAAAATAGAGAAATAGACACACATAAAAACATAAGTTCTCACTCCTGCCTAATGATTCTCCAGCCCAGCCCAGGACAATTGTCCTCTGCCTCAGAGCATGTCACATTTTCCATCTTGTAGTAAAGCTGTGTATGTATATTTTGTCTCCCCAGTATAGGGACAAAAGATACTTATAGAAGTGTAGGATAGGTATTTCTGTAGTTCAAATTCAGAAGTTAAAAAGGGTAAACAGAAACTCTTAAGCATGACACCGTTGTCCCAGAGTACCCAATTCCTTTTCCCCCAGACTACCAATGGGACCAGTTTCTTCAAAATTGTTGATGTAAAATAATGACTCAACTTTAAAGGAAATAAGAAAATAGTTTACTTTGAGCCAAATATCAGTGTGACCATGGCCTTGAAACACAGATTCAAGTTAGTTTGGATGGCGTTCCACTGTGAAAGAGGTTACATGAACTTTCATAGTCACAGAATAAAAAATCATGAGTCAGTGTACTTACTAAATACACGGGTGAGGTCTTCCAGCACTCGAACCCCAGTGAGATGGCACAGTCTCCTCCACAGGGTTCAGGTGTCTCAGCTTTGAGGTTGGTGGAGGCTAGAGGTGTTTCAAGCTTAGCAATACATTCTGAGAGATTTTTCTGTAAGTCACAAGGGTGTCAGATACAGAGGTTGATAAGAAGTGACTGTTAAAAGGGACAAAAATAGCCCAAGATAATTTTGGCTCCCAATCTACACCACACCTCTGATGTTCCACTTAGCCAAGGTCACACGTCTGTAGGGTCTTTGGTACAAAGATGCAGCTTCTTCAACCTCAGTCCATAGCAGAACTGTACTCATCATGCCATGTATTATTTATTCCCTCTATCAAAAAGCAGAAATGCTAAT